>NW_017307386.1:517895-533443 GCF_000935625.1 Nanorana parkeri
GCTGGAAGTGGTTATACCAAGAATATGGCTGCTCCTGTAGCCGTGTTCTTGGTACCGTTTTAGGGCCTGTTCACACCACTTGCATCGCATTGCAGCCCAGTCACTTTTTTGCCGGGCTGGAGGGGGTGTGGCGGTCCATTGAAGTGAATGGCGCTGTAGCCACGCCCTCCGGCTGCAATGCGATCGCCCGCACAGGATTGCAAGGCATATTGTACCTGCAGTGCGTTCAAAATAGTGCTTGCAGCATTTTGACCACAGCGGACCGCAGGCACAATGTGCCCTGCGATCCCGTGCGCTCAATCGCTTTGTGGCCGGAGGTCGTGGCTACGGCGCCATTCACTTCAATGGACCACCATGCCCCCTCCAGCCCGGCAAAAAAGTGAGTCGGCCGCAATGCAATGCAAAAAAAAAAAAACACACACTTCCACACCTATTAAAAGTAAAAATAGTTCATCAAAAAATGTCCCCCTCTCCTGCTTACCTGTTTTGCAGGAAGGGGGGCTGCATCCCCTGGGTCCAGTGTGGCACTTGGGGATTATCCTGGCCTGGTCGTCGAGTGAAGGATCAGTGTGCTCTGCACTCTGGCTGGTGCACTGGTGCAGATCATACTGATCGATCCCTGCTATATCAGCAGCGGCACCACGAGCGAGCGATCAGCAATATGAAGAGTACGGGCCCCAGCTTCCTCTGGTGTTGCGGGGGCCCGGTCGCCTCCACCTCCCGCCGGGCACCTATATGGCCGTCGGCCGATACACATGTAAGGTGCTCGGGCCCCCTACATGACTATCGGAGGTACCCCCCTGATGGCGGCCCTGTACAGCAATGCAGAATAGCACCAACTATGCATGACAACAAGTCCCAGCTATAAATTATTAAGTAGGGATGCACCAGTGCCAATGCCAGTACTCGTGAAAATGCTCAGATACTGAGTGCAGATACCGGCACTCACGAAACTACCAGAGTTGCAGCGGTCGCATTTGCGACCAGGCCCTGGCGTTCCACCAGTTGGGGGGGGGGCAGAGGGGACCGGAACGCTGGCATTGATTTGCCACACATTCCAGTGCGGGCGATCGCACCACGGCTGGGGGCGTGCCTGCGGTGTCATTAAGCACTGCCACCTCCCACCCAAGAACGCAGTGAGCCAGCCGGGATGCGATCCGGTGTGAACTAACCCTGAAAGTCATAACATACGTGGGGGGAATTTATCAAAACTGAGCAAAAGGTATCAAAATCATGTTTTTTTTTGGTGGGGGGGGCCCTTAATAGTTTCTTGCACCGGGGCCCTGAGGTTTCTAGTTACACCTCTGTGTTGAGGTCATTGCAAAGTATGTATTTGTCACTATTCTGAGTGCATGACTGTCGACTTATTATGCGCATAGGAAAATCCAATATGGAAATAATGGTTTCTGTGAATCACAAGGAAAACTCAGGCGACATAATTAATCTTTCTCCTCATTGTACACGAGTCTATAAGTCTTGCTAGCCCGTCTGCCTGAGTGTGCAGGGAGTGCTCTGCCATGTCGTTTCAGTCTCCTCCCTGAGCTGTGACGTTCTCTCCCTGACATAAACCGAGTTTCCCCTCCCTGCTTCTCTCTGCTTGTCCTTCACCATCAGCTGTCATCTCCCTGCTGATATTTGCATTTCATCCTTTCCCGTGTGTGTCTTGCTGTGATCTCCTCCTTCTGCAGCTGTCTCTTCCCCCATCTAAGCCTGCTTTTAGCTTTCTCCCCCGCTAGTCTTTTCTGTCTCATTATGTCTCATCTTCTCCCTACTGCCTCTCCAACTCTATCATGAGCTCCAAGAAAGGTGAGCACTTTGAGACCTGACATGGTGGGACATGCAACGGATTTTCTTAAAATAGCTGGGGTTTGTATATTGAACGATTACTTGTCCATTTGCAACCTAGAAGCTGATCAGTTAATTCTACTGTTTTATATACTACTAGTCTGAAAAAAACATCCAGGTCCTGAAGTAGCTGAGCCCCTATGTAATATAGGATTATGAGTCATAGAGTTATGCATGTATGGCTAAGGTAAATTCTGTGGGATATAACTTATTCCTATTTTTGCCATAAAATTATTACTATACTTCAGGCCTATTTTGAATATTGCCTTGGCACGGCTGGCTGTTTGTATAGATCACCCAGTAAAATGTGCTATATACTATAGAGTTATTGACTTTTTAATCATTTGTATATTGTGTTGGAAACGCTTATTTTTTTGTTAATATTATGCAGGATTCATATAGCACCAACAGCAAAATAAAAAGAGACAGTACAGTTAAAATTCAATTCCAGTACAGCATTGCATGACGGAATAAATGTCAGTCAAAGTACCGCAGCGCTGAATCCTGAAAAATGGCCTGGCCAGGAAGGGGGTTTAACGCCGCGGACTTCAAGGGGTTAAACTTATTTTTTACACTTGATTGCTATCACATTTGATAGCTAGAAAAAAAATGATAGGCCCTCTTAAATGGAGACATCAGTGATCCCCAAGACCCCTAATGTCACCTAGGAACCCCCAAAGAAGCTGATGAAGCAGAGATCTGCTTCATCAGCTTCTTCTCTGGCTCCCAGCCAGAGTAATTACAGCTACAGGCGGAAGTCTGAAGCGAAGGGGGAGAGATCAGGGGTGGGAAATGCTGATCTCTCCTCCTTCTCTCTTCGAGCAGCTGCTGTGCCGGCCCTCTCAATCCCGGGCACCACGGCGGCAGCGAAGGGGGGCGCACCATACGAGGTCATACAAGCGATCGGCCGGCTATAGAGCCGGCCAAAAGCTAGTATGAGACAGCCAGTAACGGCTGTTATCCCTCCCGGCGGGATTCTGCTCGCGCGCGCCCACAGATAAAAAAAAAGACGTACATTTACGTGACCCCCACCGGGAAGGATCTGCTGCCCGCCCGTAATTTTACGATGGGCAAGGGGTTATGGTTGCCATATGAAGGTCGGTCGTAGTTCCTATGTTCTCTAAGGCCAGCATATTTTTGCTTAGGTGATTGACACCATTGAAAGGCAAAGATGTTTTCTAGTAAGTTGGAGGAAATCTTTGGCTTCTGTTCTAGAATTTGCTTGCTCCAAAAGCTCTCCTGTAACTTATTGCTGTCCTTAAATTTTAGGTTATAATAAAATAAATGGATTAGTCATTCTTTGTGTCCACTTTAAGAGCCAATTACGCCTAAAATACATACCGTAATAGACCAACCACTTGCTTGCTTCCATGTTTGTTCTGCATCGTCTCTATTACTCCTTTACAGTATGATTTGTCTTACATTTTTACTTACCATGTTTCCTCCTAGTATCAGGTAACAGTCAAGGAAAGAAGAGTAAGAAGAAGCAAAGAAGGCAAAAAAAGGCTGTAGAGAATGAGATACTCGGGATTCCGAACCCACGCAGCCCCAGCGTAGAGAGCCAGTCTGGGTGAGTGGTCAGGTTCTATCCCTACTTGGCATTTTGCTAATTTGCTGTTGCATTTGAGCAGATGCAATGGCAATTAGCATGACTGATTTAATTCTAAATAAAACTGCATGTGCGGTTATTGCAGAATGAAATTATTAATATTATACAGGATTTAGATAGTGTCAACAATTTGTGCAGCGCTTTACAATATAAGGAAGACATTACAATTAAAATAAAATTCAAGACAAGATGGTAAAGAGGGCCCTGCCCGTGAGGGCTTACAATCGAAAAGGCACGGGCAAGTGATACATGAGGAGGTAGCTATGTGGGGATGAATTGTTTGAGAACGTGATAGTTCATTGGTTAGTTTGAGGCAGGATATGCTTTCCTGAAGAGATGAGTCTTTGCCAAATTAAAATATTTGTTCAGACAGATAGTGTGCTCATAGCCTCCATTTTTATACATATACTTTGCGGTTATAGCAACAAAAGTCAATTGAAAAATTGACTTGTGTTGAATGGGGAGGTCCCAAGGAAGCCACACACTGCTCGAATTTTGGTCGAGTCAGCAGGACTCAGCCAAAATTCAAGCACTTTATGACCAGTTTAACTGACTTAATCAGACACATTTCCCCTTTCTCTGCAGTACTAGTGTATGTGGGGTGTGCAATATGTCTCTGTTCAATTTGAGGGTAGCTTGACTGATTGGAAAACAAAATTGGCATTCAGGAGATATCGAATTCGAAGCCCATTAGGGTCAATAGGGAAAAAAATCTGGTGTTTCCTCAGGCCTCTGGAGGGCAACTACAGCACCCAAATGTAAAAAAAAAAAAAATGGCATGGAAGTTCACCACATGTCTGAGGAAAACATTGCTATCAAAAAGAAAAGAGTAGAAATATGTTCAGCGTTAGGGATGGAACATTTTGTGTGGCTTTGAGGGCAAATGGGAAAGATGCAGATCCTTCAGTTAAAAGCTCTGTAGGTTGCCTTAAAGAAAAATAGCCCGTCTCCACCTCTGCTCCAGCAATTAAATGTCCCTCTGTGTCCTTACGTCCAATACACTGTATATGACATCATGACTCACAGGACTTTAGACCGCTGGAGCAGAGAAGGGGAAAGGCTTCAGGGACCGGTTTAACAGCCAGCTGGCTCCTAGGTTCAGCTGAGTATAACTTTTTTTCCCTTTTTGTTCCTAGACAAAATTAACATTAAACCCTTGCAGTGCAGCAGTAGCCCCAAGGCAGGGATTAGGAATAGTTATTCCCGGAGTTCTTTATTGCTGTACACACGGTTACAGAATCACTAATAGCCCTTTCACACATATAGCAGTGACCTGCACTGTAAAGCACCAATCAGTGCAGGTCACCACTGGGACACATAGAAAACAATTGCTTTCTACGTGTCCCATTCCACCACAACGTGGTAACCTGAAATGTGCTGTATTTTATTGTAGTGCAATGGATCCCACATCAAGTTGCCGCAGGGCAGTGCAATGGACCATGCTGCATTGCGGGGACCTGAATGGAGTTGTACATATTGTACACTCACATAAAGCTTTAAAAAAAGAGAACCGTGACAGCTCCATCAGTGTGCGATACAGTGCACACTACTGGAGCTGTCACAGTGCACTAGCCCCTCCGCTGAAACACAGCATGTCAGCGGACAGGCTAGAGTGAACAGGCCCTAAAGGTCATTTGTGGGACTCTCAACAGTGACACCGTATGTTGTCAGTGCATACCTTGCTCTATATTTTAACATTTGTTTAAAATACCTTTGTACACATCAGCAGCACCCCAAATTTCTTTTAAAGAAATATCAGTCATATTAAAAGACTTTTCTCTTGTAGTATAAACTCCAAATGGTGTCAACTTAGAAAATGTTCTGCTACCCAAAACCCCTTATTTCCACACTGTCAATAGGCAAATTGTTATTTTTTAGTAGTTGTGAGAAGAATACAAAGCTAAAAGCAGCAATAGACTTCATTGTAGGCATCTGTCACAATAACAAAAAATTGGAGCTGCAGCCCGTTGGTTTGCGGGTTAAAAAGTATCAAGTGTCATCCCATTTTCATGGTATGGCATTGCAAAGCACAAATAGCTGTCTTGGTAACAACAAAAATGAGTGTTAACCCATTAGGTGTATATGGGTATCATTTTTCAGTTAGCACAGCTGTGGTACTACAGCAATGGCAAGCCTGAAAGGTCAGGCAGAAGGTCCTTGAAGGTGTCTTCCAAAACATTTGTAAAGCTTTACATTTCAGAATTTTGAAATGTAGCTATTTTGTTTTATTCTAATGTATTTCTTTATAGTTATTGCTTAATTTAGTTTTTTGTGTGGGGAGCAGGAGAGTGTGGTGGATTGGAAGGATGCTAGTAATGCCAGTAGGGATGCCAGCAATTGGTTAGGTTGTAGTGAGAGGAATACAGAGGCAGCTGCAACAGCAACAGAACCAACTCCACCTAGCATGAACAGTTTGAGTTCTTAATTTTGTAAATATCTGCTCCATCACAGACAGAGATGTGGCTGCTGATCTGTGGAAGCCACCCAGGGGGTAAGGAAAGCATCCGAGATCCAAGCCTGATTAATTTTGGTTTTAAGTTCAGGTAGTTACCATTGCCTATGGACAGGCAGATGTGTCTGTTGGCCACCATCCCTCCAGCTGCACTGAACACCGTTTCTGATTCACACTTGCAGCAGGGCAGGCCAGCACCTCTAGGGCATGCTCCATCCACATGTCTATCATAGACACCCAGTAGGCCATGGAGTCTTTCTTTACTTCTGAGGTTCTTGGTATCCAGAGTGTAGCCAAGTTTGCAACGTCTCTGTAAGACGTCAGCTGCTGGTGGTGGTTCTGCTGCTGCTGTCTACTTGTCCGCCGTCAGTAGCTAAGCTGTAAAGATGCCAAGGAATAGGTCAGAAGTAACTCTCCTAATGACAAAGTGATAAACCTAAAATGTATGCATTGCCACAAAATTTTTCTAGTCCTGGATAGAGTATTGAAGACTTAAATCCCTCAGGGGGGCGGGCTTGCGATGATCGCAAGTACGATCTGCCTGTCCAAGAAAGGCAGATCGTACGTAAGTTCTTTACAACCCTCGCAAGATAAAAGTCTTGCGAGGGTTGTAAAGTGTATGGGCACCTTTACACTTGCACAAAGTCAGAGATTTTGCAGGATTAGAGTTAGGTGTATGATTTACCAATTATACCAAGAAGGCGCTAATGATCATCAATGTCATATGTCATTTACTGAAACAGGAGACTTAAAACTGGGTGAGGAACAGCCAAACTCTGCTAATAAAGTGAGGTTGTGGAAGACATTGCCACCTGTTTCATGTCACAGGTGGCAAGACAGCACAGCAACAAGATAACAAGGTAGTTATACTGCATCAGCAAGGTCTCTTCCAGGCAAAGATTTCAAAGCAGAGTGGGGGGTTTCAAGATGTGCTGTTTCAGCTCTTTTGAAGAAGCACAAAGAAACAGGCAACATTGACTCCTGTAGATGCAGTGGACGGCCAAGGAAACTTAAAGGGTTATTAAACCCTCCGTTTTTTTTTGCATATATCTACTGCTAGCAAGCAGCAGATATATGCAAAAAGTGTAAAAAACAAACAAACAAAAACTGCTTTGAAAAGGGTTAATACTTACCTGCGTCTTCCCCGTGCGCTCCCGTCCGAAAATGTGAAAACTCTCGGGCGGCTGCAAAGCATCTTGGGGCGGGCGCATGCGCAGTTCACATTTTCAGTTGGGACGCGAGGAGAGACACAAGGTAAGGCGTGCACCCGCATGCACAGGAAGTGCCAGCAAACTCAGGAGTCAGCGCTGGATCGGAGACCCGCTGCAGCGCTGGAGGGACAGATGAAAAGGACAGGAAAGAAGATCGGATTAAGAAACATCATTTAAAGTAAGTGCTTTAATTAACATTGGGGGGAGGGAAAAAGATTTTTGACTTTAATGTCACTTTAATGAAAGATATATCATGCTAACTTCCTTTTGACATCAGAAGATGTCCAGCAGTGCCATCAGCACCGAACTGGCAAAAACCAGTGGGACCCAGGTACACCCATCTACTGTCCGGAGAAGTCTGGCCAGAAGTGATCTTCAGGGAAGAATTGCAGCTCAAAAAGCCATACCTCCGATGGGTAAACAAGGCTAAGCGACTCAACTATGCACAAAAACATAGAAACTGGGGTGCAGAAAAATGGCAGCAGGTGCTCTACACTGATGAGTCAATTTTTTTTATATTTGGCTGTAGCTGGAGGCAGTTTGTCCGCTGAAGGGCTAGAGAGCGGTACAGTAATGAGTGCCTGCAGGCAACAGTGAAGCATGGTGGAGTTTGTTTCCAAGTCTAGGGCTGCATTTCTGCCAACGGAGTTGGAGATTTGTTCAGGAACAATGGCATCCTCAATGGTGAGAAATACAAGCAGATACTTATTCATCATGCCATACCATTAGGGAGGTTTGCGATTTGCCCCAAATTTATTCTGCAGCAGGACAACGACCCCAAACATACAGCCAATATCATTAAGAACAATCTTCTGTATAAAGAACAAGGAGTCCTGGAAGTGGTAGTTTGGCCCCCCCAGAGCTTTGATCTTAACATCATTGAGTCTGTCTGAGATTAAATGAAGAGACAGAAGTATTTGAAGCAGTCTACATCCACAGTAAATCTGTGGTTAGTTCTCCAAGATGTTTGGAACTACCTACATGCCCAGTTCCTTCAACAAATGTGCGTGAGTGTACCTAGAAGAATTTATGCTATTTTGAAGGCAAAGGGTGATCACATCAAATATTGATGGATTTGGATTTCTCTTTTGTTCATTTACTTTCCATTTTGGTTAATTGATAAAAATAAATATGCACTGGTGTGATACTGATGTGAATGGGTCCGTATTTAGGACTGGTATCTGAGTAGGCCATGATCATGAGACTGGTCTGTTTCACTTTGGATTCTTGACTGCACGTGTTTCTTTAGCTAGTGTTTGTGAAGTGGTTGCTGATGGTCTGGATCTGCACACTGGAACATAGACTTGATCCCAACCCCCACAGGCTGGCAGCTGCTGTGTATTTATAACCCTGACACTGCTTCCAATTTATCTGTGAGCTGTGAAATCATCACAGACCCATTCAGAGCCTGGGGCCAAGAAGCATGTTAAAGTCTCAATATTGTAGCATGTATCTGTATATATGGTTCAACAATTTACAAAAGACCATGTAACAGAAATGACAAGCCTATGGCTATACAAAGAATGCAGCTATATAGGACTGTTAATATCACGTAGAAGCCAGACATTGTGTTCACCTGTGCTGAACGTTGATTGAATGTACCGAGTACAGAGGCTGGATAGTGAGTGATGCTGGATAATTTGGACCTGTTCTTTCAGTTTAAACCATCTAAGTTTTGGAGTGTTACCCAGTTAAGTTCTAGAACCATTTTCACCCTTTACCTATGGCACCAATTTTTAAACAAAAGCTTTATTACTTGTGGTACAGAAGTGAAACATGTATGGGGACATTTATCAAGGAGATTAACAACCTAATTAGTTCAGCTGCCTCTCATTCAGCAAAGTCTGTGACAGGTTTATTACTGAAGATGCAGGGGTAGGCATCCTTTGGCCTTCCAGTTGTGGTAGAACTACAAATCCCATGAGACATTGCAAGACTCTGACACACCTGGGCATGACTTCCAGAGACAGATGAATGGGATTTGTAGTTTCACCATAGCTGGAGTGTCAAAGTTTGCCCACCCCTGCTCTAAATAGTCGGATAATTAGGAAGTGGCCAGGGTCAGGTTTTATTCTGTTCCAGTCCTACTTTAGAGCAGCTGAAGACGGCTAAATTACTCATGCTGTAACCTTGTAATAAATCTCTCACAGTTTGTCTCAGTGCCCCTGTTTAGCACTGCTTTGCAATGCCAAAAGATTGATAAATCTCCAACATTGTGTTTTATGTGACAAACAAGGCTTACTTGTGTTACTATTGTCTTCAAAGAGTCTTCATTTCAGAACAGTGACTTCTCACCAAACATTCACTGGTGGTAAATTAATCACTGTCATTTAAAACACATGTAAAAGGAAGATCCACTTGCAGTGAGTGTTTGGTGAATGTCAGATTCAGGGGGTAGATTTATAACTCTTTTTTGCACAAAGTAAAGTTGCATTACTATTACTACCACCAGATGAAGTCAAGGAGCATAGGAAATTCCTATACTCCTCGGCTCCTTCTTGTGGCAGTAATGCTCAGGACACAATGGGGGACATTTATCAAGCAATTTAGCAAAACAATAAGTCACAAATCAGGTTGCCACATGTTTCCAGACCTGTGCATCTGTATTCCTGGGCAACCAAATGCAGACAGATTTATTAGGGACAATGGACAGATTTTCACTCCAAACAGTCACATAATTAAAAAGTGGTTGGGGACAGATTTTTTTTCTGTTGCAGTACTGCTTTAGAGCACATGACGGAATTTATTACTCGTACTGTAACATTGTAGAAAACCTGTCCTGTCACATGATTTGTCTCACTGCTCCTGTTTAGCATTGCTTTGCGACAGAATTGATAAATGCCCCAATGACTAGTAAAAAGCAAGGCAAAGACATTTAGAAATGTAAATATATGTTAAACCAAAAACCCTTTTTTTAGTGGGAAAATGATGAGAACCCTTGTCTTTTTTTACTTCTAGCTGGGACTCTATTTAAGAGTCCACATCACTTCCTGTCCTGCTTACGTTTTTACCAGACAGTAAGTGAGGGAAGCTGGCTTCCTAGCCAATCAGGAAGCCGGGAGCTGGGCTTTCTGATTGGCTAGGAAGCCGACTTCACTTGTTGCTAGGCAGCCTGGCTTTCTGACCCATCGGGAAGCCGGACGGCACCTCATGACTCACCGCCCGGCTTCCTGATTAGTCAGGAAGCCAGGCAGCCTCTGCAATCAGGGAGCCGGGTCATGATCCGCCGCCCAACTTTCTAATAATCTGGGTACTGGTACTCGGTATCGGCGAGTACCGAAAAAAATATTGACACTTGTACTCGATACAGAAAAAACGGTATCAGTACATCCCTAATTAGAACTCCACTTTGGTTTTTACTACTATCTAGGAAGTGAATTAACAACAATAACACAGACAGAAGTAAAAACCATTTAAACACTTTACTTTAGTAGAGTAGGGAAGGCTAGATTCCCTATCACATTTTTATTCCTGTCTTATGTCCCTCTATTTTCCCTCACTTACTGTCTGGTAAAAACGTAAGCAGGACAGGAAGTGATGTGGACTCTTAAATAGAGTCCCAGCTAGAAGTAAAAAAAGACAAGGGTTCTCATCATTTTCCCACTAAAAAAAGGGTTTTTGGTTTAACATATATTTACATTTCTAAATGTACTTCACTTGTTGCTAGGCAGCCTGGCTTTCTGACCCATCGGGAAGCCGGACGGCACCTCATGACTCACCGCCCGGCTTCCTGATTAGTCAGGAAGCCAGGCAGCCTCTGCAATCAGGAAGCCGGGTCATGATCCGCCGCCCAACTTTCTAATAAGCAGTTGGTACAGTTAAGTTTTTTTTTTTAAACTTCGAGGTAAAAGATTAGCTAAGATGAACACTTTGGGGTGTATTTATATATACATTTGCATAACTATTCATCTAACGAAATGGCATTTTCATTTGTTCTGTGTGAGTTAAACAGCTGTTGTGAGAATGGAGCAAATGCAAATGTTCTTAGTGTATTTTCTTTGCTGGTTAAAAGTTCTTAAGAATATGAATATCATAAATCAGCTGGCGCTTTCACTTGCAGATGAAAGTGTACTAGTATATTATGAATAGTCTTGCCAATTTAGATAACACTAGTGTTAATGTGTTGCAAGTAGATACGTTAGCCAAAGAAGTGCTGCAAATAGTAATTAACTGGTGTGAACGGTTGCCTTTGGCAGATGAAAACAATGTTGCAAAACAGAAACGTAAATATTCTCACTGCTCTTAAAATCTGTGTTCTTCCTACATGGATCGCCTATTAGGGCGACACCACCTGGCAAGTGACAGGCCCACCCAAGGAGTAGAGTCTAAGCACCAACTGGTTTTCCCCAGAGCTTCTGATGGTGGAGATGGGTTTCGCTGATTGCGGGTACCAGGTTGTGGTCCTCAGGATGCCAAGGCATGAGTAAAGACAGGAAGGCTCCAGTGTGGAGACAGTAGACCAGGGTATGATAAGGATCAGGCAGGGGTCCAGGCAGATGATATTCAGAGAATGGTCAGGCAGACCGGGTCAGCAGCCAGTAGACAAGAGATGAGAGCGTATTCGGGTTGAGGCAGGTGGCAAGGAGGGAATAGTCAGGCAGTTCAGGGCAGCAGAAAGTAATCGGTAGGCAAGGCATGAGACAAAAGCATAGTTGGGTCCAGGCGGAAGTCAGGGCAGGTGGCAGGCAGAGAGTGATCAGGCAGTCCGCATCAGCAAACAGGAACAACTTCAGTATTTTAGTTTACACAAACAAGGTAGCTGGTTTAAAGACAGAGTACCAGCTACTTCCAGAGCTGATGTTTAAATACCTGGATCAGAGGAGACACAACCAGAAATCATTTCAGGGCGTTCAAGTTCTGACACGGATACTGTGGCTACTATTAGAAATACTGGCCTGGATCCTGGGAGTGGCATTAGAAGTACTGGCAGGGCTCTTGCAAGTACAACTAGAGGCATTTATTAGCACCAGTTTATATGATTATGTTGGAATCGACAGGATTAGTCATAATAAACTATTGCACTTTTCATCTGCAAGTAAAAGCAAGCGCCATCTAATTTATCCAGCAGTGCAGCAATACACATGGGAGTTTTGTTTCACAGTATGTATTTGTTATATCAATAGAAAGTTGCTTTAACTTATGAAGATCCATGTAAGTGTGGCTTGTTTGTAAGATGAATCATCTCATTTATGTTATTTATACTCTTAAGAACATTCAACCAGAAGAGTAAATACACTAACAATATTCAACTTTGCCCCATTCTCACAGCTTTTACACTCACACAGAACGAATGGACATGCAGTTTTTGCTGGATCCCTTTTAAATGTAAAAAATACTCCAATAGACTGGAGCCCATGGGCTTTTCTGAAAAATCATACTGGTTCTGTGCATTATAAATATATCAGGGATTTATTCATACAGACTTGTAAAGTTACTGAAAGGTCCACTTTAAAGGGACTTATACCTTATTGAGTGAGTCTACTGCAATTACGCATTCAAAGTCAGCAGGCCTCAAAGAATTGTTGCTAGCAACCAAATAGAGTCCAACTATTATTTTTCCAGTACTCTTTTTAAATAAGGAATATAATTGGTTTCTTTGGCCAGGCTGAGATTTTTTTTACACACATTGATAATTAAGGCCTAGTGTAATTGTGATTCTGTTATACAGAATAATGTTCTGTTATGCCTTATTGGAGTGTTTTGTAATTCAAAATGTGTTTGCTGAGCTTACTGAGCCATTTGTTTTGTAATAATTTGCTCTATATACAGTGATGACTTTGTACAGGTCCGTACTAGTGATTATAATGACACAAGTGGTCAAGCTTGTAATGTGATGCCTTAGACAGCATAGCAGTTATGTGTTATCCGTCATAGAATGGCATATTTTGTATGGGAGGCTGTCATTATGTGTACCATAAATTACACATAAACTATATTTTACTGGAGAGATTCAGTGGAGTCATGCAGGGGCCGTCCATGTAACTTTAGTGAAATGTGTGCGCAAAAGAAAGAGCGAGAGAGAGAGAGAGAGAGAGAGAGATGCATGCAAGCATAAAGGTCCTACTGCTGATAAACTAAGAACAAAGCAAAACAGCAGTTGGGGAAAAAAAACAAGGGGACAACTTCTAAATTATCTCAAAGACTCAGTATGATAAACAAAACTGAGATATTGCACAAAGCAAACAGATAACATGGCAACTGTCATTTTGCTAGAGCAGTAAGGCAAATCCTCACCATTCAGTAGCCATCTAGGATTTCTACTCAATTCTCATAGAATATCAAAGTATAATTAAACTCTAAATTTGTTTTGCATATATCTACTGCTAGCAAGCAGTAGATATATGCAAAAACATTTTTTTAAAAGGTTACCAAAAAGCAATTTCTTACCTCTGTCACCACCGCTCGCTCCCGTCTGAAGATCTGGAGCTTCTTGTGCGGCCAAGGAGGATTATGGGGCGGGCGCATGGGCAGTGGAGATCTTTGGCGGGGAGAAGAGGAGACACACAGTGGAGGTGATTGCACGTCAGACAGACACTGTAGGACACAAAAGACACAGCAGTCAGCGCTGGTTCAGAGACCGGCACCAACACTGGAAAGAATGCTGAATACAAGTGGAAGGAAGATGATGATCGGATCAAGAGGCATTATTTAAGGTAAGTCCATAAAGCAACATGGCGGGGGAAGAAACAGAATTGTGACTTGAATGTCACTTTAAGATTGGTCTGACAAGAATGGATTTATGAAAAACCGTACTTGTCTGAGTAATCTATTAACATTCTGTGTAAAACGGAGTAGAGATCTAGATGAATGCCAGCAGATGTAGTATATCTGGATTTTGCTACAGCATTTGACACTGCCTCAAACGTTTAATTCATAAAATAAGGTATATTGGTGTTGATAAAACTGTATGGTCTGGGATAGAAAACTGGGTACAGGAATATGTCCACAGAGTTATGATAAATAATAGGGCTGCAACAACTAATTGATTTTTTTGATGACAATCAACAATGAGAATCGCTGTCAACAATTCTCATTATCCATTCGTTGATTCTTTGATTAATTGTTACATGGGCTATGTGTCCCTTCTGCTCCCAGTGGGGATGGGAAGGGACACAGACCTCTGCAGCCAGTGTCCAGCTCCAAACCTCACTCTCCCTTCCCACCCAATCCCCGCCGCCACTCTGCTCCATTCTCCCCTCCTCTGGGAGCCATTGCATGCTGCGGTCTGTGTCCCCTTCCATCTCTGCTGCTCTCCCTGCCTGTATCGGTAGAAGCAGCTGGGAAGGAATGGGACACAGACCTCTGCAGCCAATGCCCCGGAGGGAGGAGAAACCGCTGTGCCTCTGCATTCCCCTGCTTCCCCGGTGCCTCAGCTGCTCCCCCTGGTGCCTCTGCTGCTTTGCACTGTGTCTCTGCAGCTCCTTCCAGCACCTCAACTGCTCAGTCTGGTGCCTCCACTGCTCTCCCTGGTACCTTCTGCTCCATCCAGTGCCTCCGCTGCTCCGCCCAGTGCTTCTGCTGCTATCTCTGTGCTCCAGCTGCTGCCTCTTCCTATCTATTTCCAGCTCGTTCCCATCCAGTGGCTGGGAGCAATAGCCAGCCTGCTATTGGCTATTTTAAATTGTAGTAATAGCAGGCTGGCTATTGCACCCGCCCACTGCCTGCTGTGTTTACTTATAGCAGGTGGCTGTAATGCCCCAGCCACAACTATTAAAGTGGAAAGGTGACACTAGGGGTCTAATAGACCCCTAATGCCACCGTAAAGAGAACCGGTCACCTCCAATGTGCTATCACATAAGGGGCTTGTGAGTCCCCCCATGTGATAGCAATCAAGTAAAAAAAAAGTTAAATAAAGTCAAATAAAAAAAATACCCCCAAAAAATATAAAGTCCCCCGATCCTGCCAATGCACGCATACTAACGTAAACACATGTTGGGTGCACCTACGTACGAAAACGGCGATTGCGCTATACATGTCAAGTATCGCCACATGCGCCAGAGTGAGAGCAATCATGTGCGGGCCAATATTCATGGCAAACACTAAATTGATGACCAGGCTTTTAAATATATATTATATATAAAATATATTTTTTGTCTAATTTTGGTGTGTTATTTTAAATAAAAGTTTCATTATTTTATTATATTGGCTTGGAGTTTTTCAATTCTGATTATTTTAAATCCATGAAACCAATTAAAATGTCTAATATAATACATACAATTATTTTCAAAAAATGTTTTTAAAAGATGGGAAAAGGTAATTTTTATCCGATTAAATCGAAAAAATTAATCGGCCAACTAATAGGTTATGAAAATTATAGTTTGTTGCGGCCCTAATAAATAACATTCTCTGAATGGACTAGGGTTTTGAGTGGTGTGCCCCAGGGTTTGGTCATGCAGGGCAGGTTAATGTTTTTTTGCCAGCAGCTTGCTGG
>NW_017307386.1:533457-563944 GCF_000935625.1 Nanorana parkeri
GGACATACACCTCATATCTTATAGTGAGAGCAGGAGGGGAGGGTCCTTGCTGGAACTAGCAGAGCTGGAGTTCCCTCTGTTCATTCTGCCACTTAGGACGTGTGAGCAATACTTGTCCGGGGGGTGTCATCAGTCACCAGACTGTGTGTTATTGATATTGAGGTTGGAATGAAGAATTCAATTTGAACTATTAAAGAACACCCTAAAGACACCAGGCTACCATCTAAGATTGAATGAAAAGAGGCTTATTTTAAAATTGCGCAGGCGGATTCTTTACTGTTAGAGCAGTGAAAATTTCAAATTTCCTTCTCCATGTAGTGGTATCAGCTGAGAGCATTGATACATTAAAAAAATCGGTCTTCCTCAGTGAACACAATATACATTGGTATGAGAATTCTTAGGAACGCATACATACAAACACACGTTGAACTGGACTGAACCTTACCAACTATGTAATTATGTTATTTTTGCTAACTGCCAAATTATGCTGGGTAAAAAATGTGACATTATTATTGTTATACAGGATTTATATAGCGCCAACAGTTTGCGCAATGCTTTAAAATATAAGGAAGACATTACAATCACAATACAATTCAAGACAAGATGGTAAGGAGGATCCTGCCCTAAAGGCTTACAATCTAAAAGGGAGGGGCAAGTGATACATTAGGAGGTAGCTGTGTGGGGTTGATTTGTTTGAGAAATTGATATTTCAGTGGTTAGGTTGAGGTGGGATTGGCTTCCCTGAAGAGATGAGTCTTAAGGGATCACCGAAAGGCAGTCAGAGTGGGAGATAGACAGACAGGTTGGGGTAGAGAGGTCCATATGATGGGAGAGACTCTAGAAGTCCTGGAGGCGAGCATGGGAGGAGTTGATGGAGCGGGAAAGCAGGAGGTCTTTTGAAGAGCGGAGGGGATGGCTTTGTAAGTGGTTAATATTTAGAATGGTTTTCTTCCTTTGTGCTATTGACCTCGTTAATCCCGTCTGTACATAAACACAGATACTGGGTCAGCGTTCTCGACAGAACACCGGCACTAAAATTTTAAACAAGCAGCTGCCTGAGGTCCCACGCTTGCTGGGGACCTCGGCAGCCTTCCTGTTAACCATGCAGTGCCGTGAGGTTGGGGGGGGGCCTTCATGGTTTCTTGCACTGGGGCCCTGAAGGTTCTTGTTACGCCTCTGGTTACAGACACTGAGCGGTTGGTTAGGTGAATTAGTCTAGCAGCTGCATTCATGATAGACTGAAGGGGGATAGCCTGTGTAGAGGTAGGCCAATGAGGAGGGAGTTGCAATAGTCAGGACGAGATAACAAGTGACACATGATGTAGTAGGATTACAGGAAGACCTAGATAAAATAGGGGGATGGGCAGCTGCATGGCAGATGAGGTTCAACACTGAAAAATTTAAAGTTATGCACTTGTGCTAAAATACACATGTAAAATACTCATTGGGAGGGGCTCCTCTGGGAGAATCTGTAACGTAAAAAGATTTAGGGGTCCTTGTAAATCACAGATTAAGCAACAGCATGCAGAATACTTTCATGCAATAAAAAGGGTATATTTTCAAGAGATAAATCAATAATTCTACCCCTT
Organism: Nanorana parkeri; assembly: GCF_000935625.1. NCBI lineage: Eukaryota > Metazoa > Chordata > Amphibia > Anura > Dicroglossidae > Nanorana > Nanorana parkeri. Next base: position 535,047 of record NW_017307386.1, read on the forward strand.
TTTTTAAAACATGGTTTGGTTTTGGTCACCTGGTCCACAGAAGGGATGCCCTTGACTAGAAAAAGTTCAGAGAAGGCCAACTTTAGTAAGGGTGTTGGAGGACCTCGGTTGGAGGACCTCGGTTGTGAGAAACATTTACAAAGACAGCTGGTACCTACGTTTTTTAAATCCTCCCTGCCGTCAGTGGAAGCACATATTTAATAGGTGCTTTAAAATGTATACTTATACTATATAGCTTGTGTCTTGTTGTTTTGGACTTTGCAAAAATTTCGAAAATATTGAACGGATTACCTTTATTGTAAAGACAGGTTTGTTCCCATTGCCTGCCACTGGTAGAAACTGAGAGCGCAGCAAGAACATTCCTCTGCACCTATGGCATAATTTCCTCTGTGTCGCTACCTTGTTGACTAAACCAGCAGGGTGTTGCTTTGCCAGTATGAGTAAGATTCTGCTTGTGCTTTGGCCAGCAAGCGAGTGAAACTTTAGAAAATGAGTAGTCACTTTGGCAAGCCTGTATCTGGCACTAATGACAGGATTGTTAGTGTGGCATGATCCTAGGATTCTTTAATTTAATGCAAAAAAGAAAGCCTTGTCTGTGCTGAACAAATCTCAAGGTACCATATTTGCCGGCGTAGAAGGCGACTGGGTGTATAAGATGACCCCCTAAATTTTCCACTTAACACATAGGTTTTGGGCTATACTCGTCATATAACACTACCCCACTTCCGAGGCAACACCATTTAAAAACATCATGGATGGGGGGCGTGGCCGGCGCATGGCGGAGTGAGTCGCATCTTTCCTCTGCTCCCGCGAGTGGTGTCCCTTACAGCCTTTCTACAGCTCCATTAGCGATCTAACCACCTGATGGGTAACAAAAAACAACCCAGGGCAACTCAGGGCACGGGTGGACATAAATCGGGGAAGCTCTCCACCTTCTTCCAGGCCCCGCAGAAGTCGCCACACTCGCCCGCGGCTCCGCCGGCTGTGTTGGGCCTATCTGATCAGGCTCGGACCTCGCCACGTGCGGACTCCCCTGCTGGACGGACTGACACACAGGCCGGTCCGTACACCCATAGGGTGGACCTCCATCACTCCCCATCGATGGCTTCAGAGGAGTCAGTGGATCCTGCAGACTCCGGCCGGGACGAGGGTGAGGATGACCTGAAGGCCTATATCCGTTTCCTGCCTACACGTGCTGACCTGGAACGATATGTATCTCGGATGGAGGCCGCATACAAGGCCGAGATGGCTGGGCTTAAAACAGATGTCGCCCATATCGGATCACGTCTGGATGACCTGGAAACTACCCGGGACACAGTGTCCTCTTGATTGGACTTACACCACCAGGTCCTGCAAGACCACTCAATCCAACTACATGATCTGATCTACCAACTGGACGACCAGGAAAATAGATCCCGGCGCAACAACAGTCGCCTCCGGGGGATCCCTGAATCGGTAGAACCTGCGGCTCTCCCTGACATGGTTCGTGCTATTTTTAACCAACTCCTGCAGAAGCCTAACGATGCGCCGATGGAGCTTGACCGTGCACATCGGGCCCTCGGCCCACGGTCAGTCACCCCCAACCGCCCGAGGGATGTCATCTGCAGAGTGCACTTTTATTCAGTAAAAGAAGCGGTGATGTCGGCGGCAAGAGCGTCTGATGAGATCGAGTTTAATGGCTCCACGATCCTCCTTCTGGCAGACCTATCTCGCCATACCCTCCAGATGCGCAGAGCCCTTAAGCCACTTCTGGAAGTGCTCCGTGCCAACAGCATCACTTACCACTGGGGCTACCCATTCCATCTGATCGCATCCCGCGATGGGAAATCTGCGGTCTTCCGACATCTGGGTGACTTGCCGCGGTTCCTTGGCTTCTTTCAGCTGGCGCAGGTGTCCCTCCCGGACTGGCCCTACACCACGAGCTTTCCTGATGTTCCGGTCCGTGAACACTGGCAGACGAAGTCTCCTCGCAGATCTGCTTCCTCAGCGACAGCGGTGAAGTGATTTGTCGACCTTCCTTTGTATGGCTTATCTTCTGAGGTCTGGAGGCTTTCGTCCCATGGCAGACTGTTCCCTACAGTTTGAGGACACTGATCTTTCCTTGTTCTCTTTATCTTAGGAACTCTTGTCACCCCTGCTTTTGGATGGCGAGGTGTCTGCTCACGGTTAAGGTTCATGTTGGCTCTATCATTCCTTTTTTTTTCTCTTGCAGTTTATGCTCTAGCTTTGATATGCCTTGTGTTGTTTTCATCGTTCTATTTACAATGCATAACCCCATTCTTACTTTAATATGTATATGCGTTTATTATTACTAGGCTGGTGATGGGGCGCCGCTCGCGAGCAGACTTCCCATCTGTTCGCTCCGTTTGGGCCCCCCACACTAGGTCACCCACGTTACAGTAGGTGTTTGGCCATATGGCCGGCTTTAGTTGTTTGGGTTCTCTACCGGGAGCCTGCCTTGGTGGGCATGGCTCTATGGTACAGTCCCATTTGGGCTCCCCTTGTGAGCCTCCTTTCTATTTGTTATGGTTGTTTCCTTATATGTTCCTTGTCCTGTCACCCCTGTTGTGTCTGTCTGTGGTCCTGTCTGTTTTCTATGTTCGTGGGGCGGTACATACCATAGATAGGTCTCGCTGTTATCGCTATTGTGCTGACTACTCTACTCTCCCATGTCCCTGTCAATAAGTTCTTTTAATGTGAAAGGGTTTAACCACCCCTCTAAATGGTCCCAGGTTCTTTACCACATGCATAAGCAGAAGGTTGATATTGTGCTCCTGCAGGAGACGCACTTTTGTGCGGGGAAGCACCCAGCTTGCTCCCTGCGCTACTATAGGGAATGGTTTCACAGTACTAACCCCTCTACTAAATCTAAGGGCGTCTCCATTGGGATTCACAAAACATGTAAGATTAACGTCTAGACTCTGCCATTGATCCGTTAGGGCGATATGTCTTTTTAAAAACCATGTTTAACGGCTCCAAATACACGATTGCTAATATCTACCGTATTTTTCGCTCCATAAGACGCACTTTTTTTTCCCCCAAAAGGAGGGGGGAAATGTGCCTGCGTCTTATGGAGTGAATACCTATCGCCCGACACCCGGGACATGCAGTTTCGGGCGCCGGGCGAGTAGTTTCTTTTTGTACATTCAGCCCTGCTCCTGACAAGCAGAGCTGAATGTACAGTGGGAGCCGCTGTTTGTTTAATACAAGCGATCTAAGTAGATCCCTTGTATTAAATCGAGCGGCGGCGGCATCGGCGATAGTGTCCGCCCCCCGCCGAGGTTTTCTGGGTCCCCCGTTCCTCTGCGGGACTGTGACCCGTCACGATCCCCCATAGGAGCTCACCATAGAGCCCATTGAGCAGACGAAGAACGACATTCTTCGTCTGCTCTGTGTGATTACTGAGACAGCGCCACCTGTCTCAGCAGTCACTAACTGCAGCTTCTGTGACAGAATTTCTGTCATAGAATTTCTGTCACAGAAGCCATGCGTCCTATCGTCCGGTGCGTCTTTTAGACCGCAAAATACGGTACTTACCTAATTCTTCTCAGGTTACAGCTTGCCTGCGTTATCTGAGGGTCCTGGAGTCCTTCGCGGAGGGTCCCATAATTATGGGTGGCGATTTCAACCTGCCTCTAGACCCACGCCGAGACACATCCTCTGGTAGAAGTTCCATCTCGAATTCAGACTTACACTTGAAACTTAAACTTGCCTCCATGCACCTCCTTGATCTTTGGCGGACTCTACATCCTGACGTCACAGACTACACCTTTTTCTCTCATGCACATAATTCCTACAGTAGGATTGACTACGTGTTTGTCTCTCAAACCTTACTTGACGCCACCCCGGCTATAAGCATTGGTCCTCGCGTACCGGGGACACCTACCCCCTCCCGCCCTTGCATGGGGGGGTGGGTTGGCCTGGGGAGGGACTTTAGCCGGGGTTGTGGTAGATGCCCATGGCCTGGTCTCCGGCGGGGGATGGGTGGCAACGCCTACTGTGATGTTTTGTGGGACGACGGATGCCCCTTGGGGAGATCGACTACCGTTGGTCGCGCCAATTAAATCGAGTGGTACTGTGGCTGCCCTGCACCGATCGCACAAAATACTCAGGTGGATGTATATATAACTGGGAGTTATCGCCCGATTTCTTTGTTAAATTGCGATATTAAGTTATATGCTAAATTACTGGCTCTGCGCTTTCAACCCCTACTACCCAACATCATACACAATGGCCAGGTGGGGTTTGTCCCCCTCAGAGAGGCGCGAGATAACACCTCCAAGACTATAGCCCTGATCAACCATGTCCAGAGGGAGAAGGTGCCGGCCTGCATACTCTCTCTGGACGCCGAAAAAGCGTTTGACAGGGTGGACTGGCACTTTCTCAGCGCTTCCCTGACCCGATTAGGACTTGGTACTCTGTTTATATCCAAAATTATGGCCCTGTACTCATCACCTTACGCTCGCATCTGTGCCAATGGCAGGCTATCCGATCCTATTAGAATCTCCAATGGCACCCGCCAAGGTTGCCCTCTATCTCCTTTCTCCCATCTTCTGGCGTCCTGTACAGGTACCAATACGCCTTCCCCGCTCCTTCTTTCTTACACTGCGACATCTCTTCCGAAAGTTTGTTTGGAATGACGCTAAGCCCAGACTAAATTACCGCCTGTTGACACGTCCTCGATCAGGGGGGGAGCCGGTCTGCCTGATTTCCTCCTCTACTACAAGGCGTCCTTATTAGCTAGGGTGCTAGACTGGTTTCATGGTACACCACATAAACAGTGGGTGATCCTCGAATTTGCGGCCTCCCCACTGTGCCCCAAGGCGGCACTGTGGTCTCCTCTACCAGACGTGGGTGGCAGCGCAGAGTGGCCCCTCCTTGTTTACTCAGTTCTCTGGTGCTGGCACAAGTCCCGTACACCACTACAGCTATCCTCTCTACCGAGCCCCTTGACTCCCATACTAGACAATCCTCACTTCTCCCCTGGTGTCCACGCTCCCTCCTTTCTGGGCTGGGACCGTCAGTTTTGGCCACAACTGCGCCATGTCCTGTGCGGCACTAGCTTGATATCCTACCAGGAGGTTGTCACACAGGGCTCCTTGGACGGACGGGCCTGGTTGCCATACCTTCAACTGACTAGCTACTACCGCTCCATTCACTCCATTCCTGACACTTCCAGGGCCCTTACTCCTTTCGAACTGTTATGTACTGCTTCCACACCGTCTACGCACCTTATCTCTTTATTATATCACATGCTCCTCTCCCAGTACTCCATGTCCTTACCCTCTTACACTCACGCTTGGACCATGGATGTAGAGTCCGCCATGACTCCCACTGATTGGGATAAGGTCTTTATCTTCACACACGGCTTAGCAATGTCTTGTAAACTGCAGGAGCACAACTTTAAGCTGCTTTCCAGATGGTACTTTACTCCGGTGCGATTACACCATATGTTCCCTTCGGTGACGCAGACTTGCTGGAGGTGTCTCAACGCTGAGGGTACCTATCTACATATGTGGTGGTCCTGCCCCTGGGTTAAGAGGTTTTGGGGTGTCGTGCTCGACATATATGACAAAGCAAATGCTACGACCACCCGAAATACCCCTGCTTTGACCCTTCTAACGTTGCTTCCCACTTCAATCTCGAAAGCAAAGAAATCTACCTTGCGGTTCTTCCTATATGCAGCCAGACAGGTTATAGCGGCGCATTGGAAGTCCACCCAAGCTCCCTCTTTAATTATGTGGTTGACTAGCCTAAATGATACTATGCGCATGGAAGAAATTGTTGCTATAGATGCAGATCATAATGAATCCTTCCGCAACTTATGGTTACCCTGGATATACTTTCAAGATTCAGCAGCTTTCCCTGCTTTCTTGACCTCAGCACCATAGTTGGGATATGTTTTCTTAATGGGTTCTGTTAGCGCCGTGTGCTGGAGCTTGGGTGCTTTCTCAGGTGACTACTTGAGACTGCTACCTACCATCGCAGAGACATTGATCGTTCATACCCCCCTCCCCCAGTGCCAATGTTGTACTGTGTAGTGTTTGTCTTGTTTGTCTTGTCCTGCGTCTACTGGTTTGTCGCCCCTCCCTCCCTCCCCTTTACATGTATCAAGGTGTACGGAAACTCAACGACCTGCTCAGTCACGTTTGGCCATATGTCTTATGCCGCCTTAGGCTCTTCATTTGTTCATATGTCTTGCAATGCCTCCCCTATCAGGTTGCATTTGAATACAATGGGTCCCTTGGACCAACTTGCTTGTGTACCTGAATACTCTTTGTACATATGCTGTGTATGTTATATTTTTTCTCCTGTTTGAAACGAATAAAACTTTATTTGACTAAAAACATCATGGATGGATGTGCGGTAATACTGTATGTACGGTAGCTTCAGCTACATACAGTATACCGCGCTGAGCCAATCACGGTGAGCAATGTATTCTATTAATGAATACAAGGCCTGTTCGTATTGGCAGAGGTTGGGTACATCGCTCGCCGTACTGTATGTAGCCAAAGCTACCGTACATACAGTATTACCGCACATCCAGCGTGCTGACAGATTAGGGATGTTCGTTTTGGGCCAGCTTGGCCCAAAGAACTAAAGGTTCACATTGTATACCCCGCATATAAGACGACCCCCGATTTTCAGGGGATGTTTTTAAGTATAAAAAGTAGTCTTATACGCCAGCAAATACAGTATTTAGTAGCCAAGAACTCTAGAATGGTTAACTTGAATGTGTTACAACTAATTTTTTCACATCACTGGTTGATAAGGTGTATACACGAAGAATACACCTTTTTTCACTGTGCTCTCCTTGGTCAGACTGTCATCACAGGCACAGACTAGTATAAACTATGCTTACTTTACTTACAACTGTCATTTACACTGCAGCTGTACACAAGATGTGTGACAAGGACAGGAGTGTATTTCCACATTCACAGCCAAAAAGGGATAACACCTATTTTATATTTGTTATATGTTCCCATTCACATGCCATATGTTCCCATTCACATGCCATAAAAGGTAAAAATATTTTAGAATTAAATTATTTTTAATTGCTTTTACTTGGGTTAGGGTTTTTACGGGTTAAAATGTCTACTTGCTTCTCCTTCTTTGTAATGTTGGGAGGGGCTACAAGGAATGGGGGGTTACAGGATTACCGCTTTCTGCATTCAAATGTTAATGAAGTTAATGAGAGAAACACAATCCTCTTATTGCACTCCTAAGTCTTTCTATAAGGACAGATCACTGTGCAGGTGCTCAGAAAAACCTGGAATCAGCCATGTTGCCTGCTGCAACAAAACATTGAATGGTAAGAAATAATTAAAAGATCAGTATGCTGTGTGAATGGGAACCCATAACAAACATATAGAGGGGCTTTCTCAAATTTGACTGCAAAAGTGGAAATACACTATAATTTTGTGAGGGCACTGCAGTGCAGAAATCATTATTGATGGCTCCCTGCAACAAAGATGTTGAATCAAACCCTGCTATGAAGTAATTTGTAGCATTCATTGTTCAGGTAGCAGATCGCAGGTCACAATCAAGAAGCACTGAATCCACACAGCTCATAATAGTTAATGTTACATTCTTTTATAGAGAGAGAAAAAAAAAACCCAAATGCAAACAGATTTTTGATGCAAAACGAATGTTTACACAACTATAGACAGCATATACCTGCTGTAATATTCATTACTTATTATGACTTTGCTCAGACTGGTGTTGGTTTAACTAATTGTAGGAATATATCTTGGGGACTTCTGTTTTTATAGGGTTTGGAAGGGTTAGAACTTCTGCCAGGTCTGTATTGCCATCCTTGTCTTCACAGAAGATATTTCACCTCACTTCCTGTGTGATTACCAGGACAAGAAGGACCACACCCACACTGCACTTTCCTTATGGTAGTGTGGATTCACTTATATTTTCATATTTATGAAACAAAGACCTTTAGTTTTGAAAAGAGTTATAGTTGTGTTTTCTGTGCTGGCTAAATGCCGCCGCTAAATGACATTATTATTATTCAGGATTTATATAGCGCCAACAGTTTGTGCAGCGCTTTACAATATAAGGAAGACATCACAATACAACTTAGACAAGATGGTAAAGAGGGCCCTGCCCGTGAGGGCTCACAATCTAAAAGGGAGGAGCAAGTGATGCATGAGGAGGCAGCTGTGTGGGGATGAATTGTTTGAGAACGTGATGGTTCAGTGGTTAGGTTGAGGTGGGATAGGCTTCTCTGAAGACATGAGTCCTAAGGGATCGCCTAAAGGCAGTCAGAGTGGAAGATAGATGGACAGGTTGGGGTAGAGAGTTCCGGAGGATGGGAGAGACTCTAGAGAAGTCCTGGAGGCAAGCATGGGAGGAGTTGATGCGGAACTGGAAAGCAGGAGGTCTTTGGTAGAGCGGAGGGGATGGTTGGGGTAATACTTTGAGACAAGGTTTGAGATATAGCCGGGGCACAGCTGTGGATGACTTTGTAGGTGGTTGTTTAATATTTAGAATTGTATCCTTTGGGCTATTGGAAGCCAGTGGAGGGATTGGCAGAAGGGGGGTTGCAGACACTGAGCGGTTGGTTAGGTGAATAAGTCTAGCAGCTACATTCATGATGGATTGGAGGGGGGATAACCTGTGTAGAGGTAGGCCAATGAGGAGGGCGTTGCAATAGTCAAGACTAGAGATAACAAGTGAGTGAAGTTTAGTAATTTTGCGGTTTCATTGGTGAGGAAGGGGCATATTTTGGAGATGTTGCGAAGGCGGCAGGATTTGGATAGTGATTGGATGTTGGGAAGAAAGGTGAGGTCTGAGTCAAGGATGACACCTAGTACCTTGGCATGGGGGGAGGGTTGGATAGTTGCGTTATCAATCTAAAGGGGAAAAGTTGGGGTAAGGTGCACGGGCGGGCGGAAATATCATGAGCTCAGTTTTTGAAAGGTTCAGTTTTAAGAAGTGTTGTAACATCCAGACTGATATGTCAGTTAGTAGAGTCGTGACACGCAAAGACACTTGAGGGGGTGAGTTGTGGAGTAGAAAGATATATTTGAGTGTCATTGGCATAGAGATGGTATTGGAAGCCATGTGAGGATATTAACTGACCAAGGGAGGAGGGGTGGATAGAGAAGAGAAGGGGTCCAAGGACTGAGCCCTACGGAAAGAGGAAGAAGGGAGGAGTTAGATTTGTAGGTGACACTAAAGGAGCGCTTAGATAGGTAGGAGGAGAACCATGAGAGAGCAGAGTCATGTAGGCCAAGCGAGTGGAGTTTTGAGGAGGAGTAGGTGGTCAACAGTGTCAAAAGCAGCAGAAAGGTTTAATAGCAAGAGTAATGAGTAGTGCCATTGTTTTTAGCAGTTAATAGTGAGTTTTAGGAGGGCGGTTTCAGTGGAGTGTAGGGGATCAAGAAAGTCATCAGCGAGGTGGCAGCTCAGGCAGCTGCAGATAAGGCATTCTAGGAGTTTGGAGGTGAATGGGAGTAAGGAGATTGGTCCGAGATTGTTGAGGATGGTAGGGTCCAGTGAGGGTTTTTTGGGTATTGGGGTGACCAGTGCATGCTTTAGAGGGGAGGGAAAAATGCCAGTAGAGAGGGAAAGATTGATAATGTGAGTAAGAGTGTAGGATAGAGTAAGAGGGTGACCGAAGTAGTAGTGAGGGAACAGGGTCCAGGGGGCAATTGGTGAGGTGGGTGTCAGAGAGAGGCTTTGTAACCGCGTCTGTGGTGACAGGGTCAAAATAGGAAAGTAACAAGTGTGATGGTGGGTCTGGGACATTAATAGGAGAAGATGCACAGAGGAAGAAATTATATTTTAGAAGGGCAGCTTTATACAGGGTGAAGTCTTGCAGAAGCCCAGTTTTTCACCACAGTCGGTCAAGAGCGCATCTATGTCTTTTTAGATGTCTAGTTTCTTTTGTTTGCCACAGTTGTAGTGGACGTGGTCTAAGTCTGCGTGTAGTGAGGGGAACCAAAGTGCCTAGGGAGGATGAGAGCGAGCTGTTGTAGACAGAAGTAGCCATGTCAGGGCAGGACAGGGGTGAGATTTTGTCATAGGAGGTAGTTAGTAGCAGAGTAGAGAAGAGAAGGGTCGAGGTGGCGAAGATTTCTCTGGTTGACAGTGTGCCATGTAGGGGGATTCAGGGTTGGGGACAGGGCGAGTGTGAAACTGATAAGGTTGTGGTCAGAGAGGGGAAAAGCGGTGTTGGAGAGGTTGCAAGGAGTGCATAGGTGAGAGAAAACAAAATCTAGTATGTTACCATCAGAGTGAGCAGTAGTGTGTGTCCATTGTGTTAGATCAAAAGAAGAAGAGGTAAGGTTAGGAAACTGAGTGGAAGCCGGGGTGTTAATGTTATTAGCAATGTTAAAGTCACTAAGAATGATAGTGGGTATTTCTGGAGGTGAGAAAGTAGGGTAGCCATGTAAGAAAAATGGGGCAATTTCAACTAATAAATAATACGGATATTATTAATATTCATATTATCAACACCTACTTCTTACTGTTCGAGAGGGGCAGGTCAACTAAGAAACACACACCATAAACTGTAGGTTTAAAAGAATATATTGTAACAGGAATTTAAAACATACACAGCTTGATTGTTGATAAAGAAAAGATTACTGTAATAACAAAAACACCAAAGAAAAGATTACTGTAATAACAAAAACACCAAATCATATCAAAAGAGTACTACACACAGGAACACTAAACACAGCAATAGTAAATAACACGACTAAACCGGGGAAACCACTAACCCAAACACCTCTACAGCACAAGCATTATATTGTAAACTGGTTGGCATAACTTGTTCATAGAATGTACGGCTATTACCCATCCTCTAAGATTTATACATGTTCTGGACTGTGGTTCCCCAAAATGGCTTCCTCTCTTCTGATGGCCTCCTCTCCGCTGGGCCTCGCACCCAAAATGGCTTTTTCCTCTGTGGGCCTCTGCCTCTTTATTCTAACTAAACCCATTCGCTAGCATTAGAAACACCCGATTGGTCCACAAAACCTAATCATAATAGGGATTGGATGGCAGCTTAAAGTGACATTAAACCCTCAGATTTTTTAACATAAAACAATACTGTAATGTGCGCCTTACTGTAATCCATGGTTGTCTCCCTTCTCGTTGCTGCTCTTCCTTTTAAATCCTCATGTCTTCTCATGCTTGGGGAGAACTTCCCTTTGCAGCTGACTGGCTCTTCCTGTAGTGCTGGCTCAGGTTGCAAACCTACACACAGACACCATGTAGCCATTCCAGAGACAAGGCATTCTGCTGCAAAACAGAAGTTCTGCCCAGCATGAGAACAGATACAGATTTAAAAGGAAGAGCAGCAAAGAGAAGGGAAACAACCATGGATTACAGTAAGGCACACATTACAGTATTGTTTTATGTTAAAAAATCTGAGGGTTTAATGTCACTTTAAGTCCCTTTGATCTAATAACCCCTAGGTTGTCCATAACCTGGCTGGCTCCATTTTGTCCGAGAAGAGTATATATATATATATATGCATGTTATCTTGTGTTAATTTCCTAAACAATAGATACTCCCAAAATACCACTTGGTGTAAAACCACTTGTACATTTTAACATATCAAGGTGCCCATTGATCTCAAAGAGAACAAAGGATTGAGATCTGCATGGCATATTAGCATGTGAACGAGCTAATTCATTTTATTTACACTAGTCAGAGACGCCCAATTTACAATTCTATTCACATCTGGGTGCACACATGTATACTTTTGGCTAATCATATTTCCTCCAATTTACCAATCATATATTATTATTAAATAGATACATTCATTTTTATTTGGGCCTTGGAATTTCTTACAGCCAGGCAGAAAAGTCATAAAGAAAGCCAGATACTGGTCCAGGCGGCCAATGTATAACAGCAATCCTCAGCGAAATTGGAGAGAATAGGCGAATTTAATGGGTTTCAAAAGGAGGAGAGGGATAGAGAGGGAGGTGAAGGCAGAACTTGAAAAGTGCATTGTAGGGATAGAAGGATTCCCACTCCATGTCCTTTCCGTCCATTGGGTCTGGGTGAGTGCGTCCAGTGGAGGCCACCATGGGAGAGGGCAGCAGGGGAGGCAGAGTCGGATTCCTGAAGCCAGGTTTAAGTAACTGCAAGCATGTTAAAAAGAATTGGAGATAATATAATTTACAGTGGTGAGTCCCACATCCCCCAAAGCATTGCATTTAACCCTTTTGCTGCCGCTGTCACACGTTGGCAGCAGCAGGCCCCCTTTAAGCAGACTGTTTACATGTGTAAAGCCAACAGCCTGATCACTTCTATGCGCAGGCAAACATGCCTGACCCCGACACCCCCATCTGTATTTCCCCGAAGGACAGGGCAGCCTCAGGGCTGTCATAGGATGGCAGAGGAAAGACTGCATGAACTGAATTAACCCAATGATTTTGTCAATTCCAGGTTTTGAGCTGTTATTTTCGTGCTACATCATGCTTCATTCGGCTGCAAAGGTGACATCAGGGATCTGATAGACCCCCTAATGTCTCCATACAGGAGGACCTGTCACCACTAAAAGTGCTTTGACATAGAGCCTTGTTAGCCCACTTTTGATAGCAATAGCAAGTTAAACTGGACCTTTAACCTTTTTTGACTAAACAATCACATCAGCATACAGCTCTGCGTGCTGATATGAAATCACCTTACATGCACTAGCTAAGCAAACATATTATTTTACTTACAATTTCTTTTTTTCCTACTTCCTGGTCCACTTTGGCACAAATTATGTAATCGTGCCCAAGCACTGGATCCTGGGAGGGTTACATCAGTAGAGCATCTGTAATCTTGTTAGATCTCAGGGAAAAGCATTTTGCTCCCCTGGGATGATGTGCATGGTCACATGTAGGGATGCACCAATACCTGTTTTTGTATCGAGTACCAAATGTTTTTTGTGGTACTCAACGATATCGGAAGTCCCTTAATGACTTGACGTCCAGCTTCCCGATTAGCTGAAAAGCTGGCTCCATGCTCCCTCATCACCAGGTGATGAGGGAGCATATAGCTGGCTTTCTGATACGGAAGCTTTTAAAGCATTTGCCTATAGACTATTTGGGCTACCATAGTTTTTCACTATTTCACAGGTGCACGCAATTTTGAAGCTAGACATGTTTGTTATCCATTTACTTGGTGCAACCTTCTCTTTTATATATATCCAAAAAAATTGAGCAATATATGCACTGGAATTCATAAACAGTGTCTAACTCTTTAGAATTCCATTGTGCATATGTACGACAAATGCACACAGGTACATGGATTTGGCACTAGCAGCGACATTTGCAGTGTGGAGGTGCAGTAAGAGTAGAGTGTGCATACCAGACACTTTGACGGTTATTCACTAAAGAGCTGAAGGATCCAACCGTAGCTTCAGCTGATCCTTCGGCTCACTTCGGCTGAACTGAAGGGCTGCTGTATGGGCCAGGCGTTTACACCCCCTTACTTGCCAGGCCATTTTTCAGTGTTCAGCGCTGCAGTACTTTGACTGACATTTATTCCATTATGCAACGCTGCACTGAAATTAATTTTATACCATTTTTTTGTGACAGATAGAGCTCTTTTGGTGGTATTTAAAAGGAGAACCATGAGGGTGAGTGCTTTTCACTCGCCTCATAGTTCTAGCCGACCTGTGACAATGAGACTGTCACAGGTCGGCTCAGTAGATCGAGAAGTGAACGAACACATACTGGCGTTCGCTCACCTCTCGATCCTGTCACAGCTCTCTGCCGTGACAGGGGAGGGGCTGGATTCCCCCCTCCGATCCGCCAGCGCTGACTGGCGGATCGGACGGGGGCGGGTACAGCTGGCTCTGCCTCTAGATAGGCAGAGCCAGTTGTCCTGCCAAAATTGTCGGGATCCGCGGCGTCTCAGTATATACTGCTCGCATGTACTGTGGCGTCCCAGTATACCGCAAGCTGTATCTCGCGGTATACTGAGCTTAGGGTGACGGGAGGACCATGGGGAAAAGCCTTAACCCCATAGTTCTCCTTTCATTATTTTTATTTTTTAGTATATAAATTAAAAAAGTACCGTGAATTAAAAAAAAAAAAAAAATGTTTCTACTTTGTTAAAAAACATTTATTCTTACCCATATTTTTGTTAAAACATAAAATATGGGGTCACGTCGGGTAAATGGACTCCAAACATGTCAATCCTTAAAATTGTGTGCGTCGGCGCAGTAAAATACCATACCCAAAATTGGCCAAAGACGACGCTTTAAAAGCTTTTACCACTCATCAGTTTAGTGCCATCAGTGAATAATGGCCCTAAAATTATTGCCGTCACTCTGACGTTCGCAGTGATATGCAACATGTGCGGCGTAATCGACATTTTCGCATGTATGTCTTTAGATGACCTGTTACGTCCAAGAAGCTGCCGGCCGGCGTTTTAATTAAAATGGCCGTCGGGAAGTGGTTAAAGGCAGGGGAGTCAATTCTGGGTGGAGAGACTGACCCTGAGTGGAAGGCCACATGAAAACAGCAGATAAGGGCAAAAAAATGTTCATAGAAAGAGCTTGACCATGGCAAGGAGAGAAAAAAAAAAAAAGTATTGGAGCTAAAGAAGCGAAAATTATAGAGGGCCTATTTTGGGGTTAAGGGACTTTTGGGGTTAATCCACTGTGTGCTGCCATGACATTCTATATATCTATATCTAGATATATTATAGTGAGAATCAGCTTCAAATGGTAGCACTTCAAGGACATAGTCCACTCACAAACATATCTTTTTAGGGCTTCCTGCCCACTTTTATTTAAAAGTGCACACAATTTGTCCCTCACAGGGTTTCTCCAACATAACACAACTTCAGCTTTGTCATTTCAGCAAAATAAACATTTTTCACAGTCTCTCCGACTTCAGGTTATCACAAAAAAAACCTCTCCCAAACAGGCTGCATCCCACAGACTTGCCACACAGGCTGGTTCCAGGATGGAGTCCTCCTGACTCCTGGACAGACACCTCTCTAGTCTTCCAGCTGGAACCCTGAACTTGAACCAGCATTCTCTTCATAAAGGGCTGTGCACAGGTGCACCATCATTCAGTGCTGGTCACCACTAAAGCCCAGACCCATGAATGGAGATTTCTTTCCTCCCAGTTCACTTAGAAATCTCCCGACTCCAGGATCCCAACTATAATCCAGAAAACCCGGAAAGTATTGTAAAGCCACCTCTTTCCTGGTAAAAGTACTTTACTGGAACCGCTCAGCCCCTCTTGCAGGGAGTCCTGCGTGACTTGGATGCCACATTATACCGTGGTATTGCCACATATCCCTCCCCCCCTTGTTCCGATCCGGAGGAGCGGACACACAGGCCCAAACTGTTCATGGGGATATGTTCCGATATGTTCCATCTTTTTACGTCTGAGTTTCCACCAAGGATAATATTTTAAGTTACACTGTGTCACGGTATCACACCAGTCTCTCTCTCCATCATCCTTGTTTTGGGCGTCTTTAACCTGTTCAGTTATCACTACACATCTGGAAACTACGTCTTCATTTTGTGTGTCTATAGTGTCAGACTCAGATTTTGCTTGCATTGTAGTAAGGATATTGCTATGGTCAAGAGTTGGGGGCTTTCTGCAGAGTTGCTCTACAATCAATAGTCCATATACCACCAGCATCTGTCTCATATTTCCAAATATATTTTAAGTCAGAAACAGACTCCCTGCGTTTGACACATGTCTCTTCCCAGTCAATAGGTGTCTCGCCACTAAACACTGTGCTGCCAACATCTGTCTCCTTGCCGTTAGTGTCTGCGTAACATTCCACTATATCATCATTTCCAGGTTCCTTAAAGTCACTTATCGTCACCAGGGTAATAGTCTCTTTATGGTCAAACTCACTATGTCAATAGGCAGTCTCATTGGGGATATACTCGTGTTTTTTTCTTCAGCTGTCTCTTCTCTGACATTACTTATTTTCTGGCCATCCATGTTTAGGTTAACCCCTTCAACCCCTTGGCTAACAGTCCTCAGCATCTCCATCCCACAGCTGACTTGCACCCTCCTTGTGGTTATGGGCTGCCACTTTACTAGCAGTCTCCCCACTAACACACTCAGTAAAAACAGTCTTACTATTGTCTTTGGAGAACTATGGGGAAAAGCCTTAACCCCATAGTTCTCCTTTAATAATTTCTTTTTGTTCAACACCAGAGTCTCTGTTACTCATTGATTGACTGTCAACCACTTTCTCCTTAGTGACTACCTCTGTCCTTATGTTGTTGCTCACGGCAAGCATCCCATCATCATTTATCACTATAGAAACAACAGTTTGATTGTTAGCTGTGGCAACCCGATCATTACAGTTCTGTAAAGCATTATGTTTTTCCAGCAATGTCCACACTTTCTCATATTGTCATTCAGCAGAGCAGTGTCTGCAGGGGAACCACAACATATGGAGCAGTCATCTCCCATAGTAAACCCACAGTACACCATCTCTACTGCCAACTGCTCTACAG
Organism: Nanorana parkeri; assembly: GCF_000935625.1. Taxonomy (NCBI): domain Eukaryota; kingdom Metazoa; phylum Chordata; class Amphibia; order Anura; family Dicroglossidae; genus Nanorana; species Nanorana parkeri. The sequence goes on from NW_017307386.1 coordinate 551,503, forward strand.
ATTGACCTTCCGTAGGTGCAACTAAATCATCACCATGAATATTCTGTTCAGTTTTGCTTGGCAATACATCACTTTGGTTTATTGCCGTGGCCTTGGACAAGATTTCTGCAATTTTCCCATCATTATACATCACATTTTTGCTCATAGCAGGTTGGACTATCACCTTTTCCACACCGTGAGCCTGCGGCTCTACAATTAACCCCTGCATCACTATATTATTGTGAACAGTCATATTAGCACCACAACTATCTTGGGGAACCTCTGGCTCCAATTTACTGGGCCTCACTGAGGCTTCCAAATATATTTATGTTGCACATATCTTGGTTGCTACTGTAGGCAACACATTTCCACCATCATTGTTGTACAGCACATCAAAACATGAATTGTTATCATTTTTTAACTCCACAGTATTAACTTTCTCATCTGCACCAAAGCTTTAACCCTTTCGCTGCCAAGTCCTCCGGAACATTTTTCAAATCAGCTGGCCAAGCCATTTTTTCCTATTGATTTGATTTTCAACTGCTGGGTTGCTAGCGTTTGTAAAAGACCCCCCAAACCATATATTTTCTGAAAGAGCAGGCCCGGTAGAATAAATAGATGGTGATACTAAATTTGTAGGCCCTGCGACAATTGCGCAAATGTTTCTCAAATTAATATTAAACCGATAAAAATACACAATTCAATTGATAAAAAACACTAAAATCCGTATCAGCGCACAAAAAAAAAAAAATTCTGACTAAATCTAAAAGATAAAACTGTATTGAGTTAATAAATAACAAATATTTGCAAACTTAAAATTGCGCCTTTTTGCAGTGAAATAAAACGTCCTTATAAAATTTTCTATAAGTTGCTCAGCTGGCGTCACTCCCAGTTCACACAGTGTTATCAGCAAAGGAGACTGACGTTAACACTATCAGTTCTAGCAGACAGTTCATTCATAACAGTCTTACCAACCCTCTCCAATACTGAAGAAGTCTTCATTTGAGAGCGCTGGGTTAGTAATGACGTCAACCACTTCTCTCTACTGCCTCCTGTAGGCTCTCTACTGCCTCCTGTAGGCTCCACAAAACTTTTCCCAGTGTTGCCCTGGACAACAATAGGTAAACTAGCACCATAACTGGGGCTTTCAGGCTTCCCACCAGCATCTCCAGGTGTACCCCATAGCACAGGGCATGTTGCAATCCCATGCCCTCGTTGGCCACACTCCAGTCAGGGAGATGGCTGTTGGTGGACCCCACAACTCAGGGCATGTCACCATATTATGCCCCTGCTGGCCACACACTCCACAAGGTGCAGGCCAACTTTTATCAAAATAACTTTTTGTCAGGTCACGCTGAAGCTCACGCAGGTCAGGCTGAGCCACATCTCCTCTGTAGCTTCTCACTCCTGGTGATAATCTTTTACCCGTTGCTATAGAAAAAGGCGCTCTTCCTCTGGGCACTGGCTGGCTGTGCTGGACTCTCTCCAGGCGACACATGCTTCCCAGTTGCCATGAGAGATGACACCCTCCCCTTGGACACTGGCTGGCTCTCTTGGCTGCAGTGGATTCTCTTTCCAGGCATCTTTGTTTGGCTCCAGTCCTCCGCAGGCGACCTCCATGGCATGCAGTCCGCAACCCTGCGTTCACTGGCGTTGCTTCTGACAACTGCGCACCTGCTGCGCCTTTGTTCAGCACATTGCTCTCTCCAAGTAGTCAAGAGTAGGATTTTTCACTGTAGTGGCTGGGGTCTTCGCTGCCAGATGTCGCTTGCACCAGTCCACAGCAGACTCACAATCTGGCACAGCTTTTTCTGGCACCTGTGCATCTTCCACAGGCATTGACCATCCCTCCAGCCACCATACTCTTGCAATCATTTTCTCATAACAGTCTTTTTTCTTTGATCGGCCCATATTTGCAGTCACTCTGTTTCACAGTCCACATAAAATAAGAGCACCGTCTCTATAAGGGCTTTTCTTTCTCTTGCAGGCTTTGTTTCACCTGCTTTACACAGCATGCACTCTGCGCTGTCTCGCTAAAGCTGGGCACACACCTTACAACCATCGCAAGACTTTTGTCTCGCGATGGTTGTAAGGTAATAAAAAAAAAAAAAACATATGATCTGCCTATCTTGGACAGGCAGATCGTACTTGCGATGATCGCGAGCCCGCAATGCCGAACGGGCAGTGTGCGCTTGCGCACACCAGCCCGTCCGGCTTTTATCTTACGAACATGCTACACACCCGCCGAAAATCGTACGATTCTCAGCGGGTTTTCGAACATGTTCGTAAGATAAAAGTCGTGCGACCACCGTACGATCGCGGGATTTCCCGCGATTATCGTACGATTATCGCAAGGTGTGTGGGCACCTTAAAAATATAATTCACAAACACATGAACTCACTTTAGCTAGAAACTCCAGTTTGTCCAAAATAAGATAGCGCTGGGTGCCTGCATTAGAACACCACTTGTGAGAATTAGCTTCAAATGGTAGCACTTCAAGGACATAGTCCACTCACAAACATGTCCTTTTTTTAGGGCTTCCTGCCCACTTTTATTTAAAAGTTCACACAAGTTGTCCCTCACAGGGTTTCTCCAACATAACACAACTTCAGCTTTGTCATTTCAGCAAAATAACGGTTTTTCACAGTCTCACCGACTTCAGGTTATCACAAAAAAAAACCTCTCCCAAACAGGCTGCATCCCACAGACTTGCCACACAAGCTGGAGAACTCCTGGACAGACACCTCTCTGGTCTTCCAGCTTGAACCAGCATTCTCTTCATAAAGAGCTGGGCACAGGTGCACCATCAGTCGGCTGGGACTTCTTGTAAAGGCCCTAACAAGCCAGCTAGCTTCAGCTGGACTTGTTACCTCCAAGCCTCCAGCCCTCTCAGCACTCCCCCCTAGAGGAATAACATCCTTAACCACTAGAAGACCGGGGTGTTAAACCCCCTTCCTGGCCAGGCCATTTTTCAGTGTTCAGCGCTGCGGTACTTTGGCTGACGTTTATTCCGTCATGCAACGCTGTACTGAAATAAATTTTATACCATTTTTTGGGGACAGATAGAGCTTTCTTTTGGTGGTATTTAATCACCGCTGGATATATATATATATATATATATATAGTGGCAGTGCGTGGCAAGGCCATGGTGTCATTTGGCAATATAGTCACCCAGGACTCTCCGCCAGGGGGGCTGAGCAGTTCCAGAAAGCACAAACGTTTACTGGGAAAGAGCTGGCTTTGCAGTTCTTTCGAGGGTTTTCTGGATTTGGCTTGGGTTCCTGGAACTGGGAGATTTTAATGAGCATTGGGAGGGATGAAATCTCCATTCCTGGGTCTGGACTTTAGTGGTGACCAGCACCAAGTGGTTGTGCACCTGTGCACAGCCCTTATGAAGAGAAAGCTGGTTAATGTTCAGTGTTCCATGTAAAAGAGAGACTCCTAGCTCTGACGAAACATTCAGCCAGCCTGCCTGACCCCTATTTTCACATTTCACTATACTCTGATATATCAGCAGCTACCGCATCAAAAAAGAGGGAATTTGCTCTGATTACCACATCTCCCAGAGAGAACAAGATCTTATTCAGATGGGGCTTCCCTACCAAATTACTGGTTACATATCAAAATAAAATCATCCCTATCCTGACGCCTCTGGGTGGCATAGATATGCTCCGCTCCTGGGGTCTCACAATCTCCATACCTGCTCCTACAGTGAAACGTAAAGCCCCACAGCATGTGCCAGTGGACTGGTCTGTGCACTGAGCTTTTCCTGCATTAGCCTCACACGAGTCCTTTCAAGCCCACTAGGTGGCGCCTCTACCACATCTCAGGATCTCTAAGCTGAAGTTTATTGTGTGCCTTTTTTCTTCCACACCCCCCCGGTTAATTGTGTGCTACGCACAGGGCCGTCTTTAAGGCAGGGCAAAAAGGGCATTTGCCCAGGGCCCAGTCATTGCTGTGGGGCCCAAAGCAGCTGCTCCTTGACCACTTGTAGTGTCAGACTGCAAACCCAGCTCTGACTGTAACTCAGGAGGTGTGGGGGAGCAGGAGCAGAGCTCGGCAGCAAAGTGTTAATAAGCAGTGACAGTGTAGCAGTTGGATGGGGCACTGTCACAGGAACGATGTCCTCAGCTGAGTCAGCTCTTCAGACGTCTTGGGCTGTGTTTTCCCGGTATGCCTCTGACAGGAAGTTAGTGCTGATGATAAGAAGAGCCTCAGCTTTTGCCCAGAGCCAGCTAGGAGGTAATATTATAGTCAGAGGATTGAGTTTTCCTGAGAGAGAGTGACGGTCCCTGCATGGACTGAGGGAAGCTTTGCTGCTGCAGACAGAGGGTGACAGTCCCAGCATGGAGCTGCGTTCCACGTCCCCCCCGTCATCACTTTCTTCCAGCTCTGTCACATAGTCTGTGAATATTCATGGGGCAAAGACTAAAGTTAATTTGCACTTTTTTGCAGCCAGATTGGAATAGAATCCTATTTTATATGTGTTAAATGTTCCTAACACAACATAACCGTTTAAACAAACATTGCTGTTCACCTTTTTACTTGCCGGATATTCTTATATTTCGACAAATGAATGCAATGTTAAGGACGGGGCTGGAAGTAATGTTAACTATAATTAACCCTGTGTGTACTGGCTCATGATCAGATGTACAGGACTGTCTGTACTAACAAAGGGTTAATGATCTCAGGTTTGGCTGGTGCATTGCATATTACTGTCTCTCACTTTGCACGGTTAGTAGCTGGAATGCACTAGATCGCATAATATAATTCTCCCTGCGTGCATGCATGACCTATTTTTTGCGACTGCACTGCACCATGGGCATTGTTGTGCCATGTGTTCTGGTGCAGTTAAATGCACTGCAAGGCAGGAGACGTGGATGTGGTGCCATTGACTTGAATGTATCTCCAGGCTCCCTCCTGCCCCAGAACACAGGGAACATTTTATTATGCGATACAGTGCATTCCAGCTACCAACCGTGCTGGAACACACTGGATTAGGTGTAAACAAGCCCTTTGATGTGATGGAAGCTGCCTGTAGAGTCCTGTGTGTAATCTGCTAAAAAACAAATAGAAAAGTAAGAAATACTTTGTAAATGTGAATTGGGTGTGCTATATGAATGGGAACATGTAACATATAGTAGGGGGCAGAAAATGCACTATATAGAAATGTCACCAGCACATCAAATCCTTTTAGGATAGCAAAATGTTCATTTATTTGCCATTCCTTGTCAGAAAAACAAGCGCCTGATGAAGGAACCCTGCACGGTCCCGAAAGCGCTTGTTTTTCTGACAAGGAACTGTAAATAAACAAACATTTGGCTATCCTAAAAGGATGTTTTGGTGTGTTGGTGACATTTCTATATATTTCTGATGTTTGTAGCGCCATCCGCAGTCACTGCGGGCACCCACCCCATTACAAGGGACTTTCGGTAAGGAGTGCAACAAGTAAAGATGTTTTTTTGTCAACTGTGTAGGCCAAAATCCTTGCACTGGCCCTGCTGTACAGTGCATATTGTGACCATATGATGTTTAACAGGGTGAAGGGGGCGGGTGGGGGGGCCCAAGAAAATGTTTGCCCAGGGTCCAGTTAATATTAAATCCGGCCCTGGCTACGCACACTTATCAAACTATGTTATTGCAATGTTTATTGCTAAGTTTTTGTTCTTATTTGTATGTTATTGTTTTCATTACAACATACTTATGTATTACCTCTGATTGCCATTATATACCTCACATTTTATACCTTACCTTTAACCACTTGCTGACCGGGGTGTTTATACCCCCTTCCTGACCAGGCCATTTTTCAGTATTCAGCGCTGCAGTACTTTGACTGACATTTATTCCGTCATGCAACACTGTACTGAAATTAATTGTATACCATTTTTTGGGGACAGATAGCCGAACATTAAAAAAAAAACCTTTATTATTACCCAATTTTTTGTTAAAATATAAAAGACAGGGTAAATAGACACCAAACATGTCAAGCTTTAAAATTGGGCACACCCGTTAAATCGCCAAAAACTACCATACTCAAAATTGACCATAGCCGACGCTTTAAAAGATTTTACCGCTCATCATTTTAGTGTTATGAGTGATTGATGACCCTAGAATTATTGCTCTCATTCCGACGTTCACAGCGATATGTAACATGTGCAGTGCAACGGATGTAATTGGCGTTTTCGCACGTAGGCGGGCTTGACGCATGTCTACGTGTGCGTGTGGGGGCGGGGGACTTACATTTTTTTTTATTGCTTTGATATGTGATTTTTTTTTGTAACAAATTTTTTTAAACCTTTTTGTTTTATACTGAACTTTATTGCCAAAATAAAGTTCAGTATATTTACCCTATAGTTCAGTGTCTATTACCCTCCCGACCAAAATCGGGAGGGTAATAGACACGGACGTAGAAACCATAACATTACAGGGGGACCTTGATAAAATAGGGGAATGGGCAACTACATGGTAGATGAGGTTTAATGTTGATAAATGTAAAGTTGTGCACTTTGGGGTTAAAAATAAGCAAGCGGATTGCACACTAATGGGAACTCCACTGGGGAAGTCAGAAGGGGGAAAAGATTTGTCCTGTATTAAGAGGGGAATGTTTTGCAGGGACAAGTCTATAATTGTGCCACTTTATAGATCACTGGTTCGGCCTCATCTGGAGTATGCGGTCCAGTTTTGGGCACCAGTGAACAGAAAGGATGTCCTTGAACTAGAAAGAGTCCAGAGGAGTGCAACCAAACTCAAAGGGGGTGGAGGACCTGAGCTATGAGAACAGGCTACTAAATGTAAACATGTTCTCATTGGAAGTAAGGAGATTAAGGGGGGGGGGCATGATTTTCATGTACAAAATGTTTACAAGGATGAGAGGTCACCACGATGTGATTTCATCTAAGAGTGTGGAATCATTCAAGAGGCGATTGAACGATTTCCTCAGGTACAAGTACTCTTAAGAATGAGATCACACAGGGACCTATACATACGCACACATGCACACAATAGGTTGGATTTGATGGACTTATCTCTTTATTCAACCTCAAATACTATGTAACTCTGGCACTGTGGATGAGTGTGCAAAATTATGGAATGCCCATAAGGCCTTTGTTAGAGGTTTATTGATCAAAATAGGAGCCCGTGAGAAGAGAAAATGACATGAATACCAATACTGAGGCATTCATTAATGAATGGTAACTGCTGAGAATCAGCATTACCAAAATTACAGAGCTGCAAATAACTGGTCACGTAGTGTACGTGGCCAGTCATTTAGGCACCTTGTGGCAGGATGTACAGTGTACGTCTCCCGTCACAAAGGGGTTAAGGATAGTTTAAAATAGTTTTTGCTATACCCCGAGCACCCAGCCTATCTCTAAGTTTATTAGCCTCATCAGAAAAATTAGCTTCCGTCCAACAGTTACGTCTTAGTCTTAAGTATTGAGAATAAGGTACACTTTTCTTTAAAGAAACTGGATGAGCACTTGAAGCATGCAATATGGTGTTGCCCACTGTTTGTGAAAAAGTGTGGTGGAGATGGAGTGATCATCCATTATACTCACTGTAATATCCAATAAGGTGATCTAATTTATATGGCAATTCATGGTGAAGTTCAAATTAAATTCGTTGCGGTTGAGCTCTGCAACAAATTTCAGCAAATGCTCATGGTTACCCTCCCAGATCAGGAAGATGTCATCAATATATCTGTGCCAGGTAAGTACCTAGCACAGATTTCCTTCCATCGTGTAATTTGAGAAGAGTTCCCTTTCCCGCCCCCGGCCCCAGGTGCAGGTTGGCATACGATGGGGCACAAGTGCCCATCGCTACCCCCTGTACCTGGATGTAGTGGGAATCCTGGAACACAAATACATTCCTAGTTAGTATAAATTGCAACACTTCAATAATTAACTGATTATACCTATTATATGTTTTCGGTCATTCATTTAGGAAGCCCCGCACAGCAGAAACCCCCTTTAAATGCGGGATGCTGCTATATAGGGCCTCCACATCGATTGCCACCAACCAAGAATCCCGAAGTACCACAAAGCCATGCATAATCTTAAAAAATTCAAAAGTATCCTTTAAGTTAGAAGGCAGGGATGTCACATGTGGACGAAGGTGATCGTCAACCAGTCAGCTAGCTTTTTCCATTAAACTGCCACAGCCAGATAGTATGGGTCTGCTTGGAGGATTAGTAACATTCTTATTAGGTTACGCATAGAAAGTTGGAACCTTGGGGTGTTTAACATCTAGATATTCCAGCGTTTCTTTGTTTATTATAGATTCCAAATACGCTCCATGTATGAGTGTCAAAAATTCAATGTGATATTGTTGCACTACTTCATATTGAATAGGTTGATACCAATCATGATTCTCCAAAATGTCCATACATCTGGATGTAGTGTGTAGTATTCATAACAACAATATTTCCACCCTTATCGGATGGTCTAATTATGATTTCCTTATTATTTAGGAGTTCAACAATGGCTGACCTCCCTTTGTTTCTGTGTTACATTTTGTGAACCTCTAGAGTTAATAGTGAGCTTTTAAATATCACTGATGGTGTGCTGAAGAAATGCCCAGATACTGGGATTTGTATGTAAAATAGGGAACGTTTGTGATTTATTCTTAAATTTTGATATATTAGGCACAATTCTTTTTTTATCATCAAACATAAAGTCCCGACTGATTGATCCATCATCCCCATCCACATTACCCTCCTCCCACAATTGCATTCAACCACGTAAGGCCCTAGAGTCACATATAGAATATCCTTGCCAATGTTCCTCATTCTGTCCAGGTCCCGCAGCCTGGGCAGACTGTTAATCATACATTACTTTAAACATGAGGTTCCTAGCAAACAGATGAGGATCTTCAAAAACAGATAGATTTTGGGAAGGGCAAAAGCTTAAACCTAAACAACACTTCCTGTTCCGAAATCGACAAATGATAGTCCGATCAATTAATTATTTCAAATATGTTTTCTCTCTATGGATTTCACTTAAAAATGGTTCCAATGGTGTAGACCCCCGCTAGAGTGTGGTGTTTAGGAATAGCCCCTTGGGTTGTCATTACTGAATTGGCGGAAGCTTGTGAAATCAGTGGTGGGGATGCACTGATATTTTTCGAGTACCAGTGCCGATACTTTGCATTTTCACGAGAACTACCAGGGTTGCAACGGTTGCAGTTGGTACCTAGCTCTGGTGCTCCACCACTGTCCTGAAATCATTAGTCGATATTGTTTTAGAAAAACTTTCACATGACAATAAACGAAAATGTTTCAGTACTTGTACTTGTAAGTACTTGGGCAAGTATCAGTACTTGTACTTGCTAAACTGGTATCGGTGCATCCCTTTATTTATATTTATAAAAACAAAATCATACATTAAAATGTACAAATCCCAGGAGCTTCGTATGCTCCTTATAAATGGCAACTGCCTCCTAACTTTTGAATTTTTCTCTAGTCTAGTCTTGGAGCTCGAAAAGTATCTGTACTTGTACTTGTACCGAGTACTGTACTTGGTATCGGTGCATGCCTAATCAGTGGTGATTGAACTAGTGTGCGTGCCATCTACAATGGGGGAAACATCTGATGGACTCTTTTCAATTGTGAAAAAATAGAAGGTTGAGGGAGACCCGCTCCTAAAGACTGCTGGGAGAAAATCATATGAACTACATCTAAAGAACGTGAAAGATGTTTCCTTTTGTTAATGCCCTTAATACCTTGTGAACCACCACCTCTATTTTGCTTCCTTGAAAGGAGTACACCATCACGTGACACCTGTGAAGGCTGTGAAAATATAGAAGAATTAGAAGAATCAGATTCAAATTCACTGTCAACAGTCTGTTTAAATGTTGTTTTATTTCTTCTTTGGTTACCCAGAGGCCATTTGTAGGCTCAACCGGTACCATAAGCCATTTTTCCCTGGTGAATGTTTTCTCTTTACCTCTAATAATTTCCTTGTTGAATTACTCAATATGAATACACAATTCTTTTTCTTTAGAAATAAATGAAGGTGAAGATCTTAGGGACATATCGGTTGAATTGAGCTGCTGGATCTCTTGATCCAAAGTATTTCATTTTCTAGTATAATGTTCATTTAAAAGTGTCATCATTTGTGTAGAACATTGTTGTAAATTATGTTCCCATGCATTTTTAACCCTTTCATGACCGAGTTCTTTTTTCCATTTCTTTGCATCCATGTTATAATCCAAATTTTAGGCCTGAAAATTACTTCAATCCCCCAAACATTATATATTTTCTGAAAGCCAAGACCCTGTAGAATGGTGGCAGTTTCAAATTTTTATGTTGCACGATATTAGCGCATCTCCTTATCAAACCCCCAAATTTAGTGAAAAATGCACTCAATTGCCCCAAAACACACAAAAATACCCATTTAAAAAAACGAAAATATAAAAGATGAGGTTACAATGAGTAAATAGATACCCAATATGTCCAGGTCAAAAATTGTGTGCGTCCATGAAACTGCAACAAAATTCAGTAGTCAAAAATAGTAAAAAAAAGTCCATAGACGACACTTTAAGAGCCCCCACAGGTCATCGGTTGAGAGATACGCATAAATATTGTCCCTAGAAATATTAGTCTCACTCTGGCGTTTGCGGCGGTACACAGCATGTGTAGCGCGATCATTGGTTTTCATACATAGGCGCACCCGAAGCCTGTTTATGTGAAGATGCACGTGCTCGCGGGGGATTTTAAAATTTTTAAAATTATTTTTACATTTATTTCATTTAATATTAATTTTAACTGTTATTTTTTTTTTTACTTGACTTTAATTGCTATCACATAGGGGGCTTACAAGCCACCCATGTGATAGTATATTGGCAGTGACAGGTATTCTTTAAGGTGATACTTGGGTCCACAAGACCCCTAGTATCACCTTTACACTTTAAATAAGCTATTGAAGTGCACATCACACTTCAATAGCTTTTTGCTAGGCTTCAAGAGCCCAGCAATGACAGCTGTAGGTCCAGAAGTTATGTAATCTGCATCGCTCCCGGTCCCATAGTGCGGGGAGGAGATCGGTGAACGGAGTTTCAGAGAGTCTCCTCCCCAGCTTCCCATCGACACCTGAGATGCCAGTCCCGGGCCAGTAGGAGGGGCAGTGGAGCCTGGGAAACATGGCGGGGGGAAAGGAGGGGTGTGTGTGTTTACCAGCCTGTAGAAGCGATGTGGCAACAGCTAACTTGCCAGAATCGCTTCTACTGTAAAGCCGGCCATCTGCTTAACAAATGTAAACAGAGTCCCAGCGGCAGTCTGTTTTAACGGGCCGAGTGACGTACACTGTGCGTCACTGGTCAAGAAGGGGTTAAGTTGCTCATCTACCTGATTTAAACTAGTGAAAACCTGGATCTGAAGGCCCCAGGGAACCAAGTCTTGATCTTGAAGGCCAGAAATCTTACAGGGTTATTCACTACCGAGCCGAAGGATCCAGCCATAACTTCGGCTGATCCTTTGACTCGCTTGAGTCGAACCGAAGGGCTGCTGTATGGATTCACAATAGCACGTACAGCAGCCGAAGGCAGGTGAGCGGCTCAGCCGTGCCAAACCCATATGCTTCGGCTCGGCTGAGCCGTAGTGACGGGAAGTGTGGAGAAAGGTCGGCTGAAGCTGAATGATCTCCACGCAAATGACGGCTGGGCATAGCCAGCCCTGATCTCACGGCTCGCTCCGCCCAGTTGTAATGACAGATCAGCGTCCCCAAATGACCTGGAGACGCTGATCTGTCATTAAACAATAACAACTGGGTGAAGCCGCCTAGTTGTTATTTATTGCCCAGGACCTGCTAGAAGACTCCAGTTGTCGGCCAATAGGAAACATTTGAGTGGAGCTAGCGGCAATGTCACCGCTAACTCCGCCCAATTGTTTATATTTAAACTGTCAGATTTAGGGCTGCAGCTAACGATTATTTTTATAATCGATTAGTAAGCCGATTATTAACTTCAATTAATCAGATAGAATAAAAAAATAATACCGTCATTTATTTAAAATAAAATACACATATTGCAGCTTTACAGACATAAAGTTTACTTCAGAATAAAACAGTATGCACATTGTTTGCAATCGCACTGCACTGGAACGCAGGGCATTGCAGTAGCGCGCATTCCAGTGCGTGCAATCACACTGCGGACAGGAGGTGCATTTGGGATACATTGAATGAATGGCACCACAGCACACCTCCTGTAGCAACATTTGTCAGGCCGAAACTGAAAAGGACTTTTCCCACTATATATATATATTTATTTTAAATAAATGTATATACTATATTAGACATTTTAATTAGTTTCATGAATTTAAAATAATGTGAATTGTTTTCTATTTTTAATTTTAGTTTATTTAACTTTTTTCATTTTTTAGTCTTTTTTAATTTTAGTTTATTTAACTTTATCTTTTAAAACTTTTTTTTTTACTTTATTGCTGGGAGCAATAGCCAGCCTGCTATTGGAT
>NW_017307386.1:564031-582364 GCF_000935625.1 Nanorana parkeri
CACCGGTCTCTCCTCCCCACTTGTTCTGGCTGCAGTGGTCTGTGTCCCTGCTGCCTCTGCCGACACAGGTGGGGAGAGCAGCGGGGATTGAAAAGGACACAGACCACTGCAGCCACCACCGGCAGGAAGGAGAGCTGAGGAGCAGATCGCGGCTGCAACTAATCTAAAAGCAACTTATCGATGATGAGAATCGTTGTCAACGATTCTCATCATCGATTATAATCAATTTAATCGATTAGTTGTTGAAGCCCTAATCAGATTTGACATAATGTGGCGGGAGTTCGTCACGTGCGGTTGGGTCGGTGTGCATCGTCTTTTTTTTACATTCTTTTTTCTTTATTTTTTTCATTTAAAATATTTGTATAATGTTCTTGACTTGTTTAATTTTTGCATTTTTTTTACATTATTTACAATACTTTTTAACAAATTTTTTCATTTATTTATATTTTTTCTATTCTGCTCGCTACCTCGGAGGTAGCGAGCAGAATAGCCGAGCGCCATTTGGCGATTCACTCACTGCCATTCGGCCTATATGAGAATAGGGGATAACGGCAGCGAGTGAGCTGCCGGAGCTTTGGCTCAGCCGATCCAGATGTTGGATCGGCTGAGTCAAACTCCTTCTGTACATGCAGAGCGTGATCGGCTGACCGAAGGCAAGGCTGAAGTGCATAGCCGAACAGCGTTCGGCTCTCTTCATTTCAGGTGGGTTTTTCACTCGGCTGCCTTCAGCAGCTAAGTGAATAACCCCCTAAGTATTAGGTCTCCCAAAAGCTTATGTAAGAAGTACACTCTACTGTAGTCAGGAAATGCAAGTAAAATGCAGTTTAATTAAGGGCAAACATAAAACATCTCTTTCCATCAACAGGGTAGACCTCCTCTGTTGCACAAGACAGCTTCCAGCTGCAACATAAAGGACAGTCTTTTACTCACACAATGGCCAACATTGCATGCACTTCTCATTATAATCAGCTTTCTTCAGCATATACAGTCCTTAGTATTGCTCAGTAGCTTTCCTCAGCTCCAAGCCTCTCAGCACATCTCTGTGTAAAACTCACACTGCTCTCCCAGTAGTGTGTCCAACACATCCCTTGGGTCACCGACCTTTCTGACCTCTCCCCTTATGGGCACTCACACTGCTCTCTCAGCAGTGTGTCCAACAGGTCCCTTGGGTCACCGACCTTCCTGACCTCTCCCAGCCTCACCTCCAGCTGTTCCACGTCCGTCTAGCATGCACCCGAGCCTGCCTGTGTCCGTGTGCCTCCTGCACACACAACTCCAACACAACTCCCCTGAGCTCTGGTCCAGACTCCTAATAAGGCTGCTCTCAGCCACCGGATCCAGCTATACTGGTTATTGGCAACACTTGGCCCCAGGAATAGAGATTCCATCCCACTATAGTCCGGAAAACCTGGAAGGAACTTAAAAGTCAGTTTCTTCCCTGGAAAAGTTTTAACATCCTGAAACCTCTTAGCCCCTCTGAGTGTTCCTGGCGACAATGTTGCCAAATTAAGTTGTGGCATTGCCACACCCTTCTACACTTATTATCATCTCACCCCTGGATTGATACATACACAATATGAAAAAGAAGAACAACAATATGAAATTTAAAACGTTTTGTAACATTTTTATTGACATTTTGGTGAAATCATTCCCTAATATCGGGTGTTGTCTGATACAATATGAGTTCTGTATATGTGGATGACATTGTTTAGTCTTGTCTTTCAAGACATTGGTAATCCTCTGTAAACAATTATAATGTGGTTTTATGGGTATTGATGGGTATTTTAATAAAAATTTTACAAATCTTTTTAAATTTGGTTTGATCATTTTGTGGTTCTTTTTCATCTTGGAAAGCCCTATACATTTTCATATTGTGTATTTATCAATCCAGGGGTGAGATGATAATAAGCTTTTGGGAGACCTAATACTTAGATTTCTGTACAATATTCCAGTTTTTAAGTATAGTTTAGTATCGTGGCTTAATGTTAGATTATTTGTCAATGTTTTTTGTTGTCTTTTTCTGTGTCACTGCAGAATTTTTTTGTCTCTTCCTGTGTGGTCCCCAGGACAGGAAGTGACAGTAAATCTCCCCAATGGGAACACAGCAATAAAATCCTGACAGAGGTTCACTTACCCACTCTATCCATAATTTTAAAACGTTTTGACTGCTGTTCCACTTTAAGTTATGACAAACTTTACTTTTATTAATTAATTTAATATTTTTAACTTGCCATTTTAACATTTTCTTGTAATTCTTTAATAATGTGCTTGTTTTCTTTTGCAGCATCCTGGATCCAAAGTTACAGGATGTGCCTATATCCCCAGGACCTCCTCCTACACCCCCTACACCAGTGCTAACCCCTCCAGGGCCACTTGGCTCTGACAATGAGGAGCAGGAAGATCCTGGTGATTACTGTAGAGGTGAGATGTTTAGTCAGAATTCTACTTTCTGTCTAAATAGAAATGAGAGGGAAAGCACTTCTGTAATTATATATTATCTTTAATTAAATGGCATTAACACACATGCATCACTTTACAGAGTACATACAACTATTTATTTCAGTCACTACTCCAAAGCAGCTATCATTTTAATTCTCCTATCAGATTGATACAAGCATACGTTGGCTACAATAATTTTCTCAGAAACCACCACAAAAACAAAAAGTTTGGTTTTGGGTTGTACAAGGAAACCCACTCAAACAAATGTTGTTTGTATTAGCAGGCTCAAACCAAACTTTCTGTTATATAGTTTGCAGGCTCAATGTCAGTTGTGCCAGGACTGTAAAGCTAGCTATTCATGGAGCAATATGATCATTCAGAAGCAAATTATTATACTTTGGATGACCACCCAACTTCCTCATCCACTATTC
Source organism: Nanorana parkeri (assembly GCF_000935625.1). Lineage (NCBI taxonomy): Eukaryota > Metazoa > Chordata > Amphibia > Anura > Dicroglossidae > Nanorana > Nanorana parkeri. The sequence goes on from NW_017307386.1 coordinate 566,902, forward strand.
AGTGCTTATATGGTGATCCGCAAAGCTTCTAATTCACTGCCTTGTAATATCTTGCCTTGACAACTGCAACTCCCTCCTTGTTGGCCTACCCCCCTCTGCCAATCACTCCACTGGCTACCACTTCCCCAACGGATAAAATTCAAAATGCTAACAATAACCTGCCAAGCCATCTACAACTCTGCCCCAACCTACATCACCCACCTCATTTCAAAATATCACCTAAACCATCCCCTTCACTCTTCCAAAGACCTTGCTCTCCAGCTCTCTTGTCACCTCCTTGCATGCTCGAATCCAGGACTTTTCCAGAGTGTCTCCCATTCTCTGGAGCGCCCTACCCCAATCTGTCCACCTATCTCTTACTCTGTCCACCTTTAGGCGATCCTTGAAAACTCATCTCTTCCACCTCAACATAACAGATAACAGTACTTTCAATTCTTCCATTAAATCATCCAACACAAACCGTGACAGATAACAAAGAAGAAAAAAAACATACAGGAATAGATGGTGGGCTCACTCCAGTCAACAGAGTCAACATAATCAAAATAGTAAATCAAACCAACATAGAGAACATACTCAATGTAGTAAATAAAGTAAATCTTATTGCCCAAAGTGATCCAATTAGGAATGGACCAACCGTAACAGGTACAATTAAAAATAGTAGTGGGCAACAAGAAGGTAGCAAACGTTTAACCAGTAAAAGTACAAAAATTAAATGAATGTTCACCAATGCTAGAAGTCTAGCTAATAAAATAGAAGACCTTGAAGTTACAGTATATTACTCGAGGAGGACTACGATATAGTGGGAATAGCAGAAACGTGGTTGGATAGCACACACGATTGGGCTACTAACATAGAAGGGTACAGCCTATTCAGGAGGGACAGGCTGGCAAGAAGGGGGTATGTGTATATGTTAAAAATAACCTCATGCACATCTGTGACGATATCACGTCAGATGGTGGAGATGAGGTGGAATCGTTATGGCTAGAACTAGATAGAGAACTAGGATATTGTAGTCGGGGAGACACTGGGTAATAGTGATCGCAAGGTGATTGCTTTTTATATTGGGTGCAAGAAAGGGAAGGGGGATGGTCGGATGAGAAGCCTAAACTTCAGGAAAGCCAACTTTGATAAACTACGCAATATAGTGGGTGAAATCAAATGGGAGAATTTATTTCATAAACTAAACGTAGACAAAAAGTGGGACTGTTTCAAGAACAAATTAAAAAATGCTATAACCAGGTGTATACCGTTGGGTGACAAAAATAAAAGATCAAAAACAAAGCCAATATGGCTAAATAAAACGGTAAAAAACACATTAAAAAAGTGGCATTTACTAAGTATAAAATGGAGGGGACAGTATTGGCATTCCAAAACTACAAAGAATGTAATAAAAGATGTAAACTGGTAGTCCGGGCAATTGAATGTGGGAAATACATCGCCACAGTTAGTAAAAGGAACCCCACAATTTTTTATCAATACATGGGACAAAAATGGGAGGTTAGTCACAAACGACAGGGAGAGGGCAGAGGCGCTAAATACTTTTTTCTCGTCAGTATTCACAGAGGAAACAGACGGGTTTAATGTACATGATAAAACACATAATTTAACAAGAAATACACTTGAGTGATTGACGGAAACTGGGATACAACATAGGCTTAAACTACTTAATGCAAATAAAGCATTAGGACCTGATAATCTACACCCCAAGGTACTCAAAGAAGCCAGGTAATAACGAAACGATTGTTCCTCATTTTTAAGGATTCCATAACGGCTGGTAAAGTGCCAAGCGACTGGCGGAGGACTAATGTGGTACCAATATTCAACCGGAGAACTATAGACCAGTTAGTCTGACATGCATAGTATGTAAACTGTTAGAGGGAATTATTAAGGACTACTTAGTGGAATTTGTTCGGGTTAATGGCATAATAACTGATAACCAGCATGGATTTAGGAAGGACCGTTCTTGCCAGACCAACCTCCTGACCTTTTACAAAGAGGTAAGTAGAGATCTGGATGGAGGGAGGCCGGTGGACGTAGTATATCTGGGCTTTTCCAAAGCATTTGATACGGTGCCACATAAACGCTTGTTATACAAGCTAAGGGCTATGGGCATAGATGAAATAGTGTATACGTGGATAGAAAACTGGCTAAAGGAACGTGTACGAAGAGTATCGATAAATGGCACCATTTCAGACTGGGCTGGGCTTTTTAACCTGTTTATTAATGATATTGGGGAGGGAGTGAGTAGCCATGTCTCAGTGTTTGCCGATGACACTAAAATTGGGAGGGTAATGGACACGGATTTAGACAATGCAACATTACAGGAGGACCTGGATAAACTCGGGGAGTGGGCAACTGTATGGCAGATAAAGTTCAATGTCGATAAATGTAAAGTAATGCACTTTGGAGTTATAGATCGCAGATTGAAGAACAGCGTGCAGTGCCAGACTGCTGTAAACAAAGCAAGCAGAGTCCTGTCTTGCATTAAGAAGGGAATGTATTGCAGGGACGAGTCTATAATTTTGCCACTTTACAGATCACTGGTTCGGCCACATCTGGAGTATGCGGTCCAGTTTTGGTCACCGATACTCAGAAAAGATGTCCTTGAGCTGGAAAAAGTGCAGCGGAGGGCAACCAAACTCATTAAGGGGTTTGAGGACCTGAACTATGAAGCAAGGTTGTTAAAATTAAATATGTTCTCTTTGGAGGTTAGGAGATTAAGGGGGGACATGATTTTCTTGTATAAACTGTCCAATAGCGACAGCAACATTATTAACAGACTGTTCACGGTTAGCTCCGTAACAAAGACCAGAGGGCACCACCAAAAATTGGTAGAAAAAAAATTTGAACACACGGGGCGCAAGGAGTTCTTCACAATTAGAGCGGTTAGGGTCAGGAACGCGCTGCCGCAGGAAGTGATCTCAGCTAAGAGTGTGGAATCATTCAAGAAACTCCTAGACAAGTTCCTTGGTGACCGTAACATAAAGGGGGTACCAGTACTCTTAAGAGAAAAATCACATATGGACTCATATACACGCACACACCTGCTCAAACATAAATGCATACAGGCAGTAGGTTGGACTTGATGGACTTATGTCTTTATTCAACCTCACATACTATGTAACTATGTAACACAATTATTACCTATTGTATCACTCGCCCTTCCTACTAGATTGTAAGATCTCATGAGCAGGGCCCTCCTACCTCCTGTACTGAAATTGTATTGTTAATTGTATTGTCTCTCTCAATTTTGTAAAGCGCTGCGCAAACTGCTGATCAGCTGATCGAGGGATGCTGGCCAGAGAGCAGCACCTACTGTGCAAATTCCGTCTGGTCCTTCAAGAACCGGCTGAAATTTGCACAGTGTTTATTATCTGTAATATCCGTCTCTTTAACCGATACCGATAATTAGAAAATAAGTCAATATCTATCGGTCCCGATTATCGGTAGATCCGATAATCGGTTGACCCCTAGCTCACACAGTGCCTGGACTAGATCTGAAGCAGATCTGCAAACTCAGTGCAATTGGATTTTGCCATGTTCAGGCTGCCTTCAGAGTAAAGAAAAAAAAAGCCCATCAGGGCTTTCAGGTGCAGACAAAAGAAAACAACGTTAGGCAAAAGAAAACAACGTTAGGCAAAAGAAAACAACGCACTGGAACAAGGCAAAAATGCACTGCACTGCATGGTGTGAACATCTCAGTTTAAATCAAACCAGTACTAAGAAAGTATGACAGCTACTATTGCTGGACTTTCCTTTTGAATACACTAGTTCCATTGCTGTCATTGATGTCCAGTGGTTTCAGTACTTTCTTAGTCACTGAACCCAAAGACATATGCAGATTAAGAAGTGCTGGCTTCGCTCTGACTCTCTTAATCCACATACTTGTTTGGGCTCACTGGCTCAGAATGTATTCATGCCAAAGACAGCTAGGCAGCTAGAATTCTCAGAAGGAGGTCAACAATTGGAGTGTTTCTTTCTCTCAGTACAGGTTTCCTTTAAAGGATAAGTTCACCTTCTGCATCACCTTTTGCAAAAATTAAAGAAATGCATAATTTATAATGTATAAAAAAATATGCATTTCTGTAATATTTGCATTCAAGCCTGGAATCTTGTTCACAGCTGCAAAGCTCAGGCTTCTGCATATTTTCAAACTGATAGAGCTTGTATAGATGAAGAGAGATGGTGGAAGGAAGGCTGGACTTCAAACTGCAATAAATCACCTCATACTGCGTCCAGCCATCCTCCCATCCTTGGTCAAGGTAGAGCTGCCCATATTCCCGCATCTACCTAGAGGGAAGACGGCTGGTCAAGTGATTTTGGTACTTTAGAAAACGTTTTTTAATTCATGCGGATATGAAAAAGATATTGAAGGTATTTTAAATGTTTTTATTTGTACACATACTATTTGTTTATTCATTTTTTTAGAGGGTGCATTATACGAATGTTACATTGTTGGATGATAACAGTGTATGATTAGTATTTTATGTTTTGAATATCTTTGTGATATATACAGTAGCTGATTTGTTTCTATTTTCGTTCACTGAATTTGAAGTAGGTGGTCTGCAGCTATAAATATTTTGATTATCGTTCCCAATAAGAATATTAATATAGACAAGGTTTTTAGTGAAACACAGGGAGATAATTGATTAGAAGATTTAAATGGCACAGTGGTATAGTGGTAGGCACCTTTACCTTGCAGCACTGGGGGTCTCTGGTTCAAATCCCAGTCAGGACACTGGAGCAAGGAGTTTGCATGTTCCCCATGTACTTGTGTGGGTTTCCTCTGGGTACTCCGGTTTCCTCCTACACTCCAAAGACATGCCGGAAGGTTAATTGGCTCCTGTCTAACTCGGCCCTAGTATGTGTATGCATGCATGCATGCACATACAGTATTTTGCGCTCCATAAGGTGCACCGGACCATAGGATGCAGGGAGGTCTGGTGCGCCTTATGGAGCACTGAACAGACCGGAGCTTCTGTACAGAAGCTGTGACAGAAGCTGCAGTTAGTGACTGCTGAGAGAGGTGGCGCTGTGATTACATCGCCACGGTCTCAGTGATCACACAGAGCAGATGTGGGGGCTCTATGGTGATTATAACACAAAAGAGAAAAACTGGTTTTTGAGAGGTATTACACCACAGCTTCAAGTTTTTGTATACAAATTAATTTTATTTAACATATGCTATAAATGCATATAAAAAACAAACAAGTGGTTGCAACAAGACCTAAAACGAGATAATTAAATAAGAAGCATAGACCCATACAAACATTCTGTACATGTCCATTAAAATCAGTGAGTGTTCATTTGAAAATCAGTATGTCCAATCCCTACACGTTTTGCAGCTTAGCTTCATCAGGGGATTGTGGACTAATCACCCGCTGGGAGTAACTGGATATGGGTAGAGCTCCCTGTACGGAGTGCGGACGGGGATTTGATTCCTCCGACATAAACACTCCGCCCAGATCTGTCACGGGGACCTTCGGGGCCACGACGCGACGGTGGTCCTAGGACGCAACGGTGGTCCTAGGACGCAACGGTGGTGACCTACAAGCAGGGGGCATTAAGGCGGCTGCAGGAGACTTTGCGACCGGACTGACCGGATCGACCAGACTATGCATTCCTTTTACATGTTCCACGATTAGAAGTGACAGGTTTATGGAAGTTGAAGCACAACAATATTACAGCTAAGATAAGCATAGGCAGTCCTGCCTTTCTGCTCAGACCTGGAACCCCTCCCATCGTGGCCCCGAGGTCCCCGTGACAGATCTGCCTTTGTCGCTTCCCCATGCCTGGGCTGCCTCTCTATCACTCCCTGTGCCCGCGCCGCGTCTCTTGGGCCCCTCACCCTGTGCCTGTGCTGCCTCTCTGTTGCACCCCCTCTGTGGCTCTGCTGTTGCCCCATTGCCCTGCTAATGCTCCGTGAGCCCTCTTCTACCGGCAGTAGAAAGCCTGCATCAAATCTCCCATCCAGCGGCTGGGAGAAATAGCCAGCCTGCTATTGCCTATTTTGAATTTCAATAGCAGGCTGGCTATAGCACCCACCCACAACCTGCTGTCATCCGTCAGAGGAGGACCTTTTTCCTTGGGTCCCTCCTCTGCGAATTGACAGCAGGCAGTGGGTCGGTGTAATAGCCAGCCTGCTATTGGCTATTGCAATTTGAAATAGCCAATAGCATGCTGGCTTTTGCTCCCAGCCACTGCATGCTGTATTTACATTCAGCTGCCTCAATAGGCAGCTGTCATTCCCCAGTGAAGTGGAAAGGTGATACTAGGGGTCTAAAAAAACCCTAATGTCACCTTAAGCATAACCTGCCACCTCCAATGTGCTATCACAACCCACCCCCCCCTCCCCTAATAAATTACTAAAACCCCCATACGTTAAAAGAAATGCAAAAAACAGAAGAACTCAAAAATGGGGAAGTACGCCTCCCAACTGCAAAATACCTCAAAGATTCTGAGGTCTAGATTACAGGGTGGGTGGAAACCTCTCCATATAAACATGTGAATTAAATTAATATGCAATAATGTGTTTTAAAAGGGCAGATATTTCCCCACATTCCTTAATGTGCTTATATGAACAAATAAGTAAATAAATGAATTGAATTGGCCCAAACTGTGAGCAGCTGGGACAATTAATACAGTTCATAGATTTGTGAAGACTTGTGTGTAATCTTATATTCAAACCTCATATATAGTGACAATGCTTCCCACTCACCAGATCCCCTCGATCAACTCACAATTAGTGAAATAAAATCTTCTCTCCACAAAACGATCAAAACTCCGCACCGAGTTGTCTTTCACTTTCCAAACTCCTCCACAGATGTATCCAATATGTATCAGTCATAGACCGCAACATCGTATCTTTTCATATAAGAGCACGCTCTCTCCTATATTCGGCACTTGTGTACAATCACAATTATCATAGTAATTGGTGAAAGCACCGGTATATACTTCCGGCACCGGATGCACTAACGGTGTATACCGGAGCTCCTTCCCCGCCACATCCATTCCGTACATATCGCGTCTGAACCACGTCAAATCGGACACCCGGATCAACTCTCCACACCCCACTGGTCATGGACAAGTTCGTGGCTCGTTGTCAGCCGGTCCACTGTGCTCTCTCCGCTCTGTCCAGCCCGGCGATCACACAGCTCGAATCAGTGGCCTTGGACGAAACTGAAGTCGATGCTGTAGGGACACTGGGTGAGTCTGCTATACCATCTCCCCAAGCCCCCATTGATTACCAGCAGCTGGCGGCTACTGTGGCTTCTCACTTGAGATCAGAAGTCGGCACCATCATAGCGGATTCCCTGACACTACATATGGGGCCTATCACAGCCGCCTTGGAGGCACAGACATCCAGGATGTAGGCCCTAGAGATCCGTGTTAGCGAGCTGGAAGACCATGCCACTTGGTCTGATCTCATGCTGACGATAAAAAAAGTTTTAATATCTACAGGACAAGGTAGATGATCTAGAAAACAGATACGCAGAAACAATCTCAAAATTATAGTGATCCCTGAATCGATTATGCCTAATGATCTACAGCATTTCTGCTCCTCCATTGTCCCGCAAGCCATGGGCATCACGTCTACCTGCGCAGTGGAAAGGGCCCACAGAATAGGCCCCCCCAAAGATCAGGAAAGACTCAGGCCAGTCATTGTCAGATATCTAGACCACTTGGACAAGCACCATATCCTGCAAACCTACAGGAGGCAATGCCAACTGGTAGCGGGCGGTCACAAGTTACTGCTTTTTGCTGATTATTCTGCAGAACTGTCTAAACTACGTCACTTTTTCCATGAGGTGTGTCAAACCCTGGTGAACAGGCCGATCAAGTTTGTCTTGGCGTACCCAGCAATCCTGCGCCTATCGGACCCAGATGGCAATCAAATCCATTTCACGTCTGCTACTCAAGCCAAGGTATATGTGGACAGACACCTGTCCGCCCCTATCGTGCAGTCCAACTCCCCACTTAAGAGTCCACCTCGGAAGAAGAAGGCCTGAATCTCAAGTTGCCGCACAATTCTTCTCTCTACACTAAGTGGTCTAGTTGAATGGGCGGTTACACGGCACAGTGTGCCCACACTCCACTATCTTTGACGTGTGTTCCTAAGTACTTAACAGCTTTTTTATTCTTTTACTCTACATGTTCCGAGACTCTTTTCAATAGTGGCGCGGCGTAGCAACCGGACGTTGTCAACCCCGTGATCTCCATGGCTCTCAGAGGGGATTACCTTTCCCCCAACGCTGATGGCCAGACCATCGCACACCACCATCCGGAAAAAAGGAAGTCCCTGACAGGTTTATGTTACTACATGACTGTTTTCATGTTTGCTTTGATTATAGACTTCATAGTTTCTGCTCTGCCGGTTAAGAGCAACCGTACCTATACAGCCATGTGGATGAAGACCTCTCTCGACACTCTCTTCAAAATCCTAGTGACTAATGGGTCACGCCTTTCATCACAAGGTATAGTGGGTTCCATGACTCAGAGCCGTTTCTCTCGCACTAGGACACAGGTAACAACTCGACTTTGTCTTTTTTTGGTCTATCACAACCTCATTGTCATGCTATCACCTCGGACTATATGGGAACCACCTTAAAAGTGTCCTCCTGGAATTTCAAAGGACTAGGAGACAAGTGTTACGTCACCTTAGAAAGCATAAGGTGGATATTGCACTGTTACAAGAAACCCACCTTCTTCGAGAGGACATCGTCCGTCTTAAACAATTGTGGGTGGGAACAGCGGTGTGGGCACCCTCAGTGGGTCGATCTGCGGGGACGGCAATACTTATCAATAAAGACTTACCTTACTCTCCTAACAACACGACATGGAGGGGGGTCGGTGGTCCCACCTTACTGTACAGATTGGGCAGGTTACGTTTGAGATATGTAATATATATGGCCCCAATGTGGACAACAAGCCTTTCTTTGACAAGTTATTGTCTCGACAATCTCCTTCTGCCCCTGATACATATGTCCTATTTGGTGAAGATTTCAATGCAGTCCCGACTACCCTGGAAGATCGTTCCTGGACCAAGGAGGCGCCCCTCTAATGCCACCCTTGTTCAAGACCATAATTTCTCGGCTATGATCCAAGCGGGAGGCCTTGTAGATATTTGGCGATTTCTTCACCCATTGACTCGTGAATTCACCCACTTCTCCCATGCCCATGACTCTCTCTCGCGCCTGGACTTGTTTCTCATCTCATCCAACCTGGTATCAAAGGTGTCCTCAGTGACTATAGAGGATATGGTCATCTCAGATCAATCCCCGGTAACAGTTGACATTCAACATTCTGGCCTACCCTCCAGACCAGTGGTGTGGCGATTCCTGTCTTATGTAGCTACTGATGATACGTTTTAGGCACATCTAGCCTCGTGGTGGGGTGACTATGTTTCTGATAATGCTTTGCACATTGAAGATCCTATTCTGTTTTGGGAGGCGGCAAAGGCAGGATTCTAGCTTATGTCTCCTCCCAAAAGAGACAGACCAGACAGAGGTATGTAGAGACGTGCACAGCGGCCAGAACGGCATAATTGATGTATCGACAGGATCCTTCCCCTCGCGCCAGATCCGAATGGACTCAGGCTAAGCAAACATGTGACCATTGGATTGCCCAATATGACCTTCAAAGTCGATCCCACAATGAGGTAGAACGTTTTAATTTTGGAAACAAATCCGGGAAATTATTGGGAAATGTAATCCGGAGAAAAAACGCTCCACCCCACACACTGACTCTCGTCAATGACAAGGGTGAGATCTCCGCGGATCCCGATAAGGTTTGTGACACATTTCGTACCTTTTATCAATCCTTGTATGCAGCTGACACCGGAAACCTCCCCGCGGGGTCCTCTTTTCTGGACTCCCTCTCCTTACCTTCCTTGTCCGCTGCAGACCTGGATCAAATGACTGCTGCAATAACACTTCAGGAAGTGCAGGCAGCTATTCACAACTCCCATGGTTCGAAAGCTCCTGGTCCTGATGGATTATCAGCCAAATTCTTTAAGTCCATAATCAAACACATTTCCCCTACCCTGGTATCCCCCATATTCTACACCAAGGTTGCTACCTATCCACGTTTAGTACTGCCTACATCACATTATTGTCTAAGAAGGGGAAGGATCCCACACTCCCTAGCTCATATTGTCCTATCTCCCTGCTTAATTTTGATGCCAAACTGCCTTCCAAAATCATGGCAAGCAGACTGGCCGCTGTGCTGCCTCATCTTGTCTCACCAGACTAGGCGGGTTTTGTGACCGGTCGCTCCGCTGTATTGAATGTCAGGAAAATACTTACTGCTTTGGAGGCAATATGGTTGTCGGGGTCCTCTCCCGGTCCAATGGCCCTCTTGGCCCTGGACGCGGAGAAGGCCTTCGACAACGTAAACTGGTCTTGGCTCTCACTGGTTATGAAAAAATATGGTTTCTAAGGGATGTTTCTAAAATACATTTCTACTATGTACAGTTCTCCTTCTGCACAGATATATACCTCATTGGCCCTTCCTTTCGCTTATATAAGGGAACCCGTCACAGCTGTCCTCTCTCTCCTATTCAATCTGGCTATAGAACCCCTGTCCCGATCCTTGGCATCCTCTCGAATCTTTACTGGTTACCAATCGGTCCCTATGACACCAAACTGGCCTTATTTGCAGATGATATCCTGCTACTCCTATCTGATCCACTAACCAAAATCTCGAAAATCCTTGACCACATCACCCATTATGGCTCCTTCTCTGGCCTCAGAATCAATGTCAACAAAAGCGATCTCCTATCTCTAACTCAAGACAAGACTTTTATAGCAAACCTTTCCCGCACATACCCCTCTTTGTTGATACAAAAACATTCCATCACTTACTTAGGGATCTCCATTCCTCGCTCTGCCAGAGATTTATATGACTTGGACTATAAACCAATCATAAATAAAATAGTCCAAGAATTGCGCACCTGGAAGGACTATCCTATCTCCCTTCTGGGTAGATGTCATCTTATAAAAATGGTTAGCTTTGCAAGGTTACTTTACCCTCTTCAGACTATACCCCTTCTACTGAAACACAAAGATTTCCAAACCCTCCATAGCGCCTTCTCAACATTTCTTTGGAGAGGAAAAAAAGCAAGAATAGCCTTCCAAAAACTCCAACAGCTGGTAGGGAATATAGGCACTAATCTCCCGAACATTTGGGCATACAATATAGCCAGCCTATTCCATCATATACGGGATTGGATGCATGATACTACATTTTTAACCAATACCCCTCTCGAGGGATATTAGGGATACTATCCTTCTCAGGGACACCGTGATAGCATGGAGAGAAATCAGGAAAGTCTTCCGCCTGCCCACTGTGATCTCCCCATTGATCCCCCTCCCTGGTTTTTGAACCGGGTACTGACTCTAGTGCCTTCCGAACGTGTGCGGTCAAGGGTATCTCGGTCCTTGAAGATCTCTTTAATTCCCAAGGACATCTCAAGACCTTTCAGGACCTCCGAACCCAACACCGTCTCCCCGCCACCCATATTTTCCCGTACATGCAACTACGCCACTTCATCTCCCGCCACCTTACTCTACCGTGGCGAGAAATAGTTCACTCACCTATCACTCCTTTACTCTCCTCCCCCCTTATTGCCCGGACTGTGACGACCTTTATACTGGAGTCCTCCAACTCGGTAGCTAGCAGGGTCTTGTCCTGTATTAAAAAGGGGATGTATTGCAGGGACAAGTCTATAATTTTGCCACTTTATAGATCATTGGTTCGACCTCATCTGGAGTACGCGGTCCAGTTCTGGTCACCAGTACTAAGAAAAGATGTCCTTGAGTTGGAAAAAGTCCAGCGAAGGGCAACCAAACTAATTAGGGGTATGGAGGACCAGAGCTACGAGACGAGGCTACTAAATTTAAACATGTTCACATTAGAGGTGAGGAGATTAAGGGGGGATATGATTTCCATGTACAAAATGTTTAATGGTGGTAGCAACATTAGCGATAAACTGTTTAAAATTAACTCCGTTACAAAAACTAGAGGCCATCACCAAAAATTGGTGGAAAAAAAATTCCAGCACAAGGGGCGAATGGGGTTCTTCACAGTAAGAGCAGTTAGGGTCTGGAACTCACTGCCACAGGCGGCGATTTCAGCAAATAATGTGGAATTGTTCAAGAAACTTTTGGACGATTTCTTAAGGGACCGTAATATACAGGGGTACGGGTACTCCTAGAATGAGATCCTAATAGGTTGGACTTGATGGACTAATGTCTTTATTCAACCTCAAATACTATGTAACTATGTAACATCCCATATTCAGCGCTGGGCATAATTTCTGAACATGACCACAGAAGACACGCATACGATAGTGGTGCACAGATGGTGACAAATTCGGAAAGCCATAATTAATGAATCCTGGCGTGAGATATATTTTAAAGTAGTACATAGAGCATACCATGCTTTTAATATTCCCACCAAGAGTACACCCTCCATATGGTTAACCGCTTGTCCGAAATGCCTCCTCCCCCTGCCTCACCTTCCACACCTACTTTGGTCCTGCCCTCACATACAAACCTTTTGGTCCGCCGTATTTTCTTTCACAAATACCCACTCTCGTAAGGCAAGATCATTGTCCCCAGCCTTCTGCCTACTGCACGCCCTTCCCCTAATATTTAATAAAGGGAGCCTTTATTAAAAAATAACAATAACAACCATAGTCGGAAGAATCAAGATTTCCAGAAGCAGTCATTACAGATTATAATGCACAATATAAAGTTGTTGAAAAAATTATGAATAAGCATTGGAATATTCATAAATTAGATAGAATTGTAGGACCCCTGATCCCACAAAACCACAAGTAATTTATAGGAGGCTCCATCCCTTAAGGATCTCATAGTACACAAAGGGGTTGAATCCACCGCCTAAGGTAAAAAATTACTTTGGAAACAAATGTTTCTATCCTTGTAAGCAATGTATAGGGTGGCCAATAAACGAAAAGGAATTAAATCAACCCATTTTGAGTCCAATTGAAATAAAGGAGTTTATTTTGTGCCACACATCCTTTGTTACGTATTTATTAGAGTGCCCTTGTGGCCTCCAATATGTGGGAAGGACGACAAGGGAATTAAGGGTTAGGATTAGTGAGCATGTAAAGAACATTAATAATGGATTAGAATCACACAGTTTATCTAAACATTACAAGGAAGTTCATAATAAGGATCCCTCCACTTTGATATTCTGTGGAATTGACAGAATTCAAGGACATTGGAGGAGTACCAATAAAACCCAAATGATTTCTCAAAACGAAACAAAATGGATCTTTTCTTTTGGACACACTAAAACCGAAGGGGTTAAATGTGGAGTTGGATCTCAACTGTTTTATTAGTAATAGTTAGTGACATTAATACTGGCTGAATATAAAACAAAAGGTAGTCTATATTGGATAGATATTTATTGGTCTATGTGATAGGTACAGTGGGTGTCGGGTGGATGCATGTCATTTTTTAGGTATGCTTTTTATGTTTATATGGATATACTCTGTGTAAATGATTTAATTGTACTGAATTGAATTGAAGGGGGTTTAATTGAATACTAGATTAATGAGGATATATAGGATGGATACTTTTGACGTGCATGCTACCCTTGAGAAAGTCCACTGTGATGAAATGCATCGGAGACAAGCGCGCACGTTGACGGTATCCTCATCTCTTTGATGTTTGCACCTGAGGATATAGCTGCTTGGGAAAGCGTGAGAGAAGCCTTGGCGTTTTTATAAGCTCAATGCACCTTTGTTTGATGTAAGTTTTTAACTCGTTGCGCAAATAAACGTTTTAAAATTTTTTATTCTATGTGCATCTTATCTGTTTTTAATCGGGGTAATTATACCGTTGCTTTCACCAATTACTATGAGAATTGTGGAGGAGACCGAGATGTGATTGTACACAGGTGCCGAATATAGGAGAGAGCGTGCTCTTATATGAAAAGATACGCTGTTGCGGTCTATGACTGATGCATATTGGATGCACGTGGAGGAGTTTGGAAAGTGAAAGACAACCCGGTGGGGAGTTTTGATAGTTTTGTGGAGAGAAGATTTAATTTCACTAATTTCAAGTTGATCGAGGGGATCTGGTGAGTGGGAAGCATTGTCACTATATACGAAGGTTGAATATAAGATTACACACAAGTCTTCACAAATCTGTGAACTGTATTAATTGTCCCAGCTGCTCACAGTTTGGGCCTATTCAATGAATGTATTTACTTATTTGTTCGAATAAGCACATTATGGAATTTGGGGATATTTAAGGTTTTTATGCATATCTGCCCTTTTGATACACATTATTGCATATTAATTTAATTCACATGTTTATATGTGGAGGTTTCCACCCACCCTGTAATCTAGACCTCAGTATCTTTGAGGTATTTTGCAGGTGGGAGGTGTACTTCCCCGTTTTTTTGTTCATCTTGCACTTCTTTTCATGTATGAGGGTTTTAGTAATTTATTAGGGGAGATAGCGCAGTGTATTGCAGTATACACTTTTTTGACCATAGTACCATATGTCTGTCGGTCCTTCACTGCGGATTTCAAATAGTTAAATTGTTTGGGGGTAAGGGTTGTATCCACAAGCGTGAGTAGCGACGTTTTTTTTACAAATTTTTGGTTTTGGCCTTACAAATTCTGCTGCGCAATGTGGTGCCATTCATTTCAATGGCACCCCAAACACACTTCCTGCCCGCAGTGTGATTACCCACACTGAAACACGCGGTACTGCAATGCCGTGTGTTCCAGTGCAGCTCGATTACAAAAAACTGTGCACACAGTTTTATTCTGAAATAACTTTATGTTTGTAAAACTCCACTTGTGTATTTTACATAAAAGATGGTATTTTTTTATTATGAAAATATTCATTAGTTGCAGCCTTACAAGGAGGTGTTGTTTTGTTTTCTTAACCATTGTGAACAGAAGCTTTTATTGATTCATAGAAGGGTACAGAGATTGGACAAACTGGAACATTTGAAGGGGGTCCTATATAAAAAGATAGGGATGCACCGATACCGATACTAGTATCGATATCGGTGCCAATTCCGAGTACTCGTACTCGCCCAAATGCTCCGATGCCTAGCACGAGTACTTCCGGTATCAGGTTTTCCGATTGGCCGGGAAGCGGCTCGATGCTCTCTTGTCACATGTGATTGGCCTCGTGAGGTAAGGTTACTTTAGTATGTGCAGCCTGTCACCCCCGGGGCCTCTCCAGCGAGAATGCGGCATCCTCCAGTACCCAGCCTGAGCCTTCTGGCCGGCCAATCAGGAAGCCGGGCGTCGCGTCATTACACGCCCTGCTTACTGATTGGCCGGGAAGCTGGCTTCATGCTCCCTCGTCATCTCATGACACACTATACTCAAAGAGTCTGAATATTGATATTGACATAAGTTGTTTCATTTCAAATTATTAACCCTTTCGCTGCCAAGCCCTCCGGAACATTT
>NW_017307387.1:0-25255 GCF_000935625.1 Nanorana parkeri
ACATACAGTGAGGAAAATAATTGATCCCCTGCAGATTTTGTTGCCGCAAGGGCAACAAAGCAGTGGCTTAAGAAGAAGCACATTAAGGCCATAGAGTGGCCTAGCCAGTCTCCAGACCTTCATCCTATAGAAAATGTATGGAGGGAGCTGAAACTTCGAGTTGCCAAGCGACAGCCAAGAAACCTTAACCTCCCTGGAGTTATTCCCGAGTGTGGCTCGGGGGTTAATTTTCAGTACCAAAAGCGGTAACCCCGAGCCACACTCAGGATTACACAGCACGTCACTTGCCTTGTCCACGAGCCCCGCTGTGTCCTCCGGCCGATGCTGGCTTCCGGGTTCCGTCCCTTGCGAGCGTCCGTGTCTCTTTGGGATCAAATACTTATGTTACTCCCTGAACTGCGACTCCATTTATAACATTTGTATCGTGTTTTTTCTGGATTTTGGGTTGATATTATGTCTCTATCATGTAAAATACACCGATGATAAAAATTATAGACCTTTCATTTCTTTGTAAGTGGGCACACTAAGAAAATCTGCAGGGGATCAAATCATTGTTCTCGTGTGTAAGTAAAGTAAATGTAAAAATAATGTAAAAACATATTTAAAATCCCCCCCGTAAGCAGGTGCATATTCACGCAAACATTGTTGGGTATCGCCACACGCCAGAGTGAGAGCAATAATTCTAGGGTCAATATTTACATGTATCTTTATGGACTTTTTGGGGTACTGAATTTCGTCGCGGTTTCACAGATGCACACTATTTTTAACCTATCCATGTTTGGTATCTATTTATGCGTTGTAACCTCGTCTTTTATGTTTTATTTTTAAAAAAAAGTTTTATATTGTGTTTCGGGCACACAAAAATTTAACTTAAGTGCATTTTTTACTATATTTTTGGGTTTGATAAAGAATTACGCTAATATCGTGAGACATAAAAATTTGCAACTGCTGCCATTTTATTCTACAGGGTCTTGGCTTTCAGAAAATATATAATGTTTGGGGGATTGGAGTAATTTTCAGGCCTAAAATGTGCATTATAACGTGCATGCAAAAAAAAGGGCTTGACAGCAAAAGGGTCCTTAAGGGGTTAAAGCTGAACTCTGGAATCGGATTACCTCTACATATCCCTGTGCAGAATTCAAGTGGTAACACTTCAATCCTAAAACAATACTTTCGAAGTAAAATGTTTTGTAAAACCCAGTGACATCATCGATTTGAATCAAAATGGCCAGATACCGGGAGGAGGAAATGTTGAAGTATCACTTCCTGTCCTGGTGCAAGGTTGATGAAGCAAACTACAATTCCCGTCATGCAATGGGCATCGTAGCAGTGAATGGGCTGTCAGGTGGAGCTCTTACAGTGAACCTAGCTGCTGATAGCCTGCCAGTTGTTTCCAGCAGGAGTGGATGGGTGTGACAGAGCATGTGTCTCCTGACCTGTTAATCAAATATAAATATTATGGATGCACCAAAATTTCGGCCGCCGCAACATATCGACTGAAAATGGTACTTTGGCAAAATGACAAAAGTGCCATTTTTTTGGTAGCAAATGTGCTACATACCTAGGTTTCTCTCCTCGCTGCTCTGTGTCCTTTTTTGAAGCAGCAGCGCCGAGTGATGAGGGGAGCGGTGTCACAGGCTGAGCTCTACTCCTTCACCACCCCGATCGCCCTCTTGTGACTGGCAGATCAGGATGGAGAGCGGTGCGGAGGCTGAGACAGCTGTCACGGGCGGCCGAGCCGGCGGTGCGGGGGAGGAGTTTGCTGTGTCCATAGGAGGCCGCTCAGCCTCCTGAGACAGCCGAAGGAGTCCAGATGCAGAGCGGTGTTACCTGAATTACTATTTTAAGTTATGAACCGCTAAATAAGCATTCACACTTACAGGTTTGAGATTCTAAGGATTCATTCATGAGATTTTTGAGCTCAACACAATAACAGAATTTATTGGTATATAGTATCAAGACTTAAATACAATGAACCAACAATCTATTTAACTACAACATACAAAGAAAAGATTTAAACATGCCAAATACCCAGACATTGGTATCTAACCGACAAACAGACATACAGTTAAGTGGGGGAAAGATTATATGTATAGTTACCCATCAATCGTCACATGAGGCCCCATCCTGGTGAAAAAAAAGAAGAAAAATATTGTTGTAACTTAGAACCTTGAGGTTTTTATTTTTTATGGCAACAAGAATAAGTAATGGACTACTGAGATTCAAGATGATGGACTGTGAAGATAGTTGGTTAAAAATATGTATTTATGACAATGGCAAATGCTCTGAGTTTAATGGAGATTAGCCATAAACCATCATCGTTTTGTGTGTGGCCTAATCTTACTGGCCACAAGGAGGGAACTGTTACCTTATGAGTTTATGTCAAATCTTCATAAGACATATGTATATAGTTGTATTTCTTGTTTTAAATAGGTGGGGGTAGCTTGTAGGGAAATAAAGTCTTTGTTGTGTTTATCACTGTGGAGGGGAGTGGCAGGCCCAATGACTTGCAAATAGGGCTGGTAATCAGGTTTTTCCTGAGCCAAGACCCTTTGATCTAATAACAAGTAGACTGGCCAATCGTAGAGAGGGGTGTGGAGTTGTAAAGAGGGTCTTGGAAACCCTCCAATCTCCATTAGGCCTTGGGAGGCAACCATTGGGAGACGTGCCATGCATCCCTATGGACACCTGTGGTATATTAATGACTGTAAAAAGCAGCTCGGCCTCTTTTCACCAGGATGGGGCCTCATGTGACGATTAATGGGTAACTATACATATAATCTTTCCCCCACTTAACTGTATGTCTGTTTGTCTGTTGGATACCAATGTCTGGGTATTTGGCATGTTTAAATCTTTTCTTTGTATGTTGTAGTTAAATAGATTGTTGGTTCATTGTATTTAAGTCTTGATACTATATACCAATAAATTCTGTTATTGTGTTGAGCTCAAAAATCTCATGAATGAATCCTCAGAATCTCAAACCTGTAAGTGTGAATGCTTATATAGCGGTTCATAACTTAAAATAGTAATTCAGGTAACAGCGGTTACAAGCGATCAGCTGATCGATGAGTGTTGTAGTGTGTAAATAATTGAGGACATAGTATGCTTACTGTGTCCCCAATTATGAATGAACAGGAAGTGGTCTACATCACTTCCTGTTCATGATTTTGGACCTAGTAAATGATGCATCTTTTTAGTTTATGGATGGACAGGACCACTCTGTATAGAGGCTTCCAGTTCATTCATAACGGGACGGCAGAAAGAGATTGAGGACTCTGTTTAGACCCCTGATATTTCCTCAGAGCCCCTGCCCTGACAGTAAAGTAAAACAATAAATAGAAATAAAATATGAGAAAAAATAATTAAAAAAAGATTAGAAATTAAAAAAAAATTCGGTTTCGGCCTGGCATTTTTTAGTTTGTTTCGTTCTGAAACTTCTATTTCGGTGCACCAATAGTTATTATTATTTTGCCGCTCACTGCATAGGAACTACACCACGAATGTTGGACAACTGCTAGCCAGGGGAATAGCGGCCATTTATAGAGATAAAGATACAAAATGACAACAAATTGCTGCCCGGATTAAAGCTTTAATGTTTTATTACTGTCTATAAAGTTGTATGAGAATTTTTTTTTTGAGACCTGGGCAGTTTCCTAATGTAGAAGGTCTCGGAGAGGCTTTGGTGACACTGATTGATCGCTTGTACTTTACACATGTTCTATTGTAATCACTCGGCATGTAATATTTCCTCGTCTTCTTGTTCCTATAAAAATTATAGTCATATCTGATTACTTAACATTTACAGGTTTTTGTTTTTTCCCCCCATAATTCCCTAAACAGTTTGGCAACTTTTCAAGTCTTGGAAACGTACAGACTTCATCGTCCTCTCTGACCAACGTTGGCGTTATGCCGCTAGGAGACAGGAAGGCCAGTCCGGTCCCTCCTTCCACGGTTAGAAATTCCGGCTCTCCGCATTTAACTGGGATCTCCCAATCTCTTGCACCAGCTGGGGGCAGAAGCTTGAACACAAAGGAAGAGTTTACTGGCAAAGCCACTCTAAACCCTATGCCTTCGGCCTTAGCAGTTGACCCCCCAAAAAGGCCCCCTGCTTCTTCTGAAAGCAATTTCTTGAGTTTGCTCAACACAAAGGAATCTTCTGGAGTTCCCTTCAGTTCCACAGCGTCTTTTCGGAACACCATGGAAGCTGTTAAAAGTCCAGCTCTAGGAGGGGACAGCTTTCCAGCAAGTGTCTCTGATCACAAGCAGAGGAGCCTCTCGGAGATTGAAGAAGAGGAGAGATTTCTGTACGGGGACGAGGACGACAAGACCCCCGAGCCCAGCAAAGAGCCACCCAAGCCAACTCCTCCACCGGTAAACGTTCCTAAGAATAATCCTGATGAGAAGGAGTACGCCAAGATCCATGATCTGCTAAAGACTATCGGATTAGATATTGGTGTGGCAGAGATCAGTAAGCTCGCCGTGAGGACTCAGGAGCGTCTTCATGGAAAGAAATTAATACCGAAGATATCGGCATCCTCAACTGTGGGGCCCCAGAAATCCACCGCCAGTTCTGCCGAATCCAAATCTGAACTGACCGTGAAAGCTGAACAGAAGCCGAACGTCCTTTCTGGAGTAGCAGTAAAAACTGAGGCACCTGCAAAGCTCCTCGCCAAGGAAAAGCCTTCACCAGTTGCCCAGCAGTCGGGACCTTCTTTCAAAGAGGAGACACCACCTGTAACAAAGACAAGGACTGCCAACGAGCAGAGCCAGCCCACATCCAGAGCAGAGACGACAGAGCAGACGATTAGCCCCATACAGACATCCAGTGTTAGCTCAGTCCAGGTGATCAGCACCGTTCAGGGGATTGGCACGGTTCAGACACCCACAGTTGCTACTGTTCAGGAGCTGACCCCTCCTCCTATGAGCCCCTCTCAGGTTCCTCTTTATTCTCCATACACCACCTCCACAATGGTGCCCAACTATGCAGTCCCACCTCCCACGTATAACCCATATGGGCCTTACGTGACATACCCAACATCCAGCTGGACATTGTATCCCCCTCCAGTTCACCAGCCGCCTCCCACTCATATGCCAACTGCAATATCCCCCTCTCATTTAGCCCACCCTTGTACACACAAATCCCGCAGTAACCTACGCGTCATTGAAACAAGTGAAGATTTCACCGAGGTCAATGCAGCAAATGACCTCAAAACATCGGCAAAGAATGAAGCGAAAACCCCCTCGGGGCTGCTGGCGAAACATGAAGCTGAACGAAGAAATAAAGAATACGAGAAGCTTAAAGTAAGTCCCTTCCAGAACTCTCATTTCTGCTTTGACTTGGAAGAACAGTACATATATTTCTCTTTGTTACCATTGTCGCTTGATGTTAATCTTACATTGTGTTATTTTCTTTGCAAAGTACCTTGTAATCAATGTCCAAATCCCTCGCCGCACTCCTTACCGGATATCCCAGAGCAATGGGAGGTCGTAATGACTGCGGATGGCGCCGCTTCCAGTGAAACTTAAAAGAGAACTATGGGGTAAGTGTTTTCCCCATAGTTCTCTTTAGGGTCACAGGAGGACATATACTAGCATACTCCCGTGACCCAAAGCTAGGTATATCGCGGGCATACCGTAAGCGCCGGAGCTGGGACGGATCCTGACATTACTGTCAATCCACCCAGCTGCGTTAGTGACAGCTGGCTCTGCCTATCTAGAGGCAGAGCCAGCTGTGCCCTCCCCCGTCCGTTCCTCCACTCAGCGCTAGAGGGGGGGGGGGACCCCTGCGAGCAGCGGTGACTGCAAGTGAGCAGATCGGCTGCATGTTTCTGCTCACTTCCCGATCGATACAGCCAACCTTTGACAGTTTCTTTGTCACAGGTCGGCTCTAACTATGAGGATGAATGGAAATCACTCGCCTCATAGATCTCCTTTAAACATAGATGTCACCAGCACACCAGGATAAAGCTTGAATATCAGTGCAAATCCATTTTATTGATGTCACTCAGTCAAGCGCTTTCTGGGCTGCACAGGGCCCCCTTCATCAGGCTCAAAAATGTAATTTGTGAGCCTGATGAAGGGGACCCTGTGTGGCCCCGAAAGCACTTGTCTGAGTGACCTTTATCATTCAAATGGATTCTCACCTTGTAGTCATTCCCAATAAAATAATAGGGGATCGGATGTAGTGCAAAAAAAGTTCAAACAATGAAAGCAAGCTTGATATTCTCGCCCATTGACCTTAGAGATGGCGGCCATTGTGGCCCCCTCCATGGTAAAATTTGCTTATCCAGCAGTGTAATGTGAATTTACCTTTGCAGAGCATTTTCCATCAAATACGGGAGAGTTAAAGTAAATTTGTCCAGTGTTCTCCCTGAATTATTTTTGGCCCTCGAAGAACCATAGGTTCCAGAAGTCACTCCTAGCAGGATTTGCTTGGAGTCAATTTTCTGTAGTTGCATATTACTGTGTTCCTGAGATGTGTAGTGACCTGATCAGAAGAAGTGATGTTGTACAGGCCCACCGACGCATGTAAACATTGAAACGCTTTATCTTGGAAGAGCTTGTTATAATGGAACACCAGGAAATGTATTTCTATTTTACACTCCCCTGACCTGAAAAAACAAATTCTACCTACCCTCCGCGCGTTCCAGCGATTTCTCTGACTTCCTCCTTGACCGGCACCAGCGGTCCTATACAGGGCTGAACGGCTCTGTCATTCTGCCCATTTCCTGAAAGCCCGGCCTGTCATCCCGCTTAGAGGATGCGCCTCACTCAGGCTGGATTCACAATACTCCTGGATTGAGCGGCGCCTACACGTCACTACATGAGCACCGTGCAGGCCTGGAGAAATGCCTGTCCCGCCACCATAGTGCCGGTGATATCATTGGACCAGCAAGAAGAATACAGGAAATAGGTACGTATTGAGTTTCTTTTTTCAATAAAAGATACTGTGGAGAGGGGTGTAAAAATTCTAAATTCTTCCTGGTGGAAAAAAAACGAGATTGTATTCTTCTTCTGCTTACTGCACTGAGAAGGGATGATGGGTGTAGTAGTTGGAGAAGAGGACTCTGATCAAAAGGCAAAGGTAGTTGCGGACAGCTGCGCCCAGGAAACATGTATAAAGCAATGACACGATGTTCACATGTTTCCACACATTCAGCGGCCAAGGACAGGCGACCATCCCTTGATGCAACCTGTCTGCGTCCAAGGCCTGTCATCTGTCTCTAGCCGCAGGTAACCACTGGATGCGCAGTAGCCATAGTAATCTACCCTATAGGGTGAGTGAATAGACCAGGAGTAGGCACTCCAGCTTTGGTGAAGCTACAAATCCCTCATGCCCTTGCTTCTGGGAGTCATGACTGTGGCTGCCACTGTCTTGCAATGCTTTACAGTACTTGTAGTTCCACAACTGCTGGAGTGCCGAGGCTACCCACCTCTGCCTTAGACTATAGTTCAACCTGATTTAGATTACTGTGTTCAATTCTAGGGATGCACCGATACCGGTATTTCAGGTATCGAGTGCCAATATATATTTTTTTGGTACTCGCCGATACCGGAAGTCCCATTAAGGAAGCCAGGCGGCGTGTAATGACTCGCCACCTGGCTTCCCGATTAGCAGGGAAGCCGTCCCCACTAGGTGACGAGAGCCTGGAGCTGGCTTTCTGGCCAATCAGGAAGTCAGGCGCCGCGGGATTGGCCGGGATGCCGGCTCCATGCTTTCTCGTCATGAAGTGACGATGGAGCATGAAGCTGGCTTCCCGGCCAATCGGAAAGACGGGTGTCGCTTCATTACATGGTGCCCCGCTTCCTGATTGGTCGGGAAGCTTGCCACCGTGTAATGACTCGCTGCCCAGTTTCCTGATTTGCCGGGAAGTTGACTTCATGCTCCCTCGTCACAAGTCAATCAGGAAGCCGGCCAGTGTGTAATGACTCGCCGCCCGGCTTCCTGATACTGGAAATATCGTGATAAGCATCGGAGCATTTGGGTGCTCGGCACCGATACTAGTATCGGTTTTCGGTGCATCCCTACTAGAAACCTCACTTATAAAAAGAAAAACTCCATAGCAGCTAACAAAAGTAGGTTTTATCCTTCAGACCCATGGGAAGACTGGAGGAACCTAATATATTCAGCCTGGCAGGAATGGATAGCAATGGGGGACCTGAACTCCATCTTTAGATACAACACATGAAGGGTGTAAAAAAGGGCCAGAAGGGCAGTATAAGTGTGAAGCTGAGATCAATAATACGAGGACAAGTCCTTAATCTAGGAAGAGGAAAGTTCAAAACTAACTTCCAGCGGAGGTTGTGAGACAATCAACAATAAGGGAATTCAAATATGCTTGGGACAAATGCAGATCTATCCTCAGACAGAAATGTATACTAATAAAAAGTAACTGCATTAAAAAAGGGGGAGGGTGCGGGGGGCAGATTTGATGGACCACGTGGTCTTTTTTTGCCATCACTAGGTTTGTATTTCTATGTTATTTGCCTGGGACACAGTATGAGACTTCTTCTTATCTGCCGATCCGTGTTAAGTCTACCACCTCACAGGATTCTTGTGCAGTTACTTGACGTTTTGGGTCAATGTCATCATTGATGTATCATGACTTGTTATTTAGTAGAAGACGACGTTCTGAGCTGTCAGAGTTCAAGGTAAGTGTGGAGTCTCCAATGTGTTATTTTCTCAGAATAGTCTGGATTTGAAGTTACTAAATGTTGAGATGATGACTCGTGGGGAAAAAAAAAATGCTTCCATTTATTGAAGGTGCTGGATGAGTTGGAGGGACTCAAGAAGGAGGTGAAAGCCAAGACTTTAAACCTGGAGAATCTGAGCACAAAGGTGGAGCTGCTGCGTACACAGCATGGTGAGGAACCCTTCTCCTTTATTACTCTGCCATACTTGGACCAAGCGGTGGGTGGGTCAGTGATATTGGATATATTTCATAGAAATAGTTGTTTTGCCGTAAATCATCACAGCTGTCCTGATTTTTGTCATGTCACAGGGATCCTGCAGCGGAAGAAGCGTCGGGAGAAAGACGGTCATAAGGACCCTCTGCTGGAGGAACTGAACAATGTTCTGGATAGTGCCCGCAAGCAGATCAGCTCTCTGAACAAGGAAATTGCTGAAACCAAGCATAAGCAGCTGCTGTTGATGAAGGTGGCAGAGATCTTAGGCGCTAGCCCCATGGATTTAGCAGACAAAAAGGAAGCTTCTAAAGAAAAGGGGAAGAGCTCTGCCTCTCCTGCCTTATCCCGGGTGAGCACTGTTCAGAAGTCCTGTTCTTGCAGTACTGAAACTGTCACATCTCTGACTGTCGGTAGCTCTACATTTCTGTTTTTTTGTGATTCTTCTCCATCTACATGTATTTTGTAAAATCAAAGTTATTTCAGTGTTTTTCCCTTCAGTTCCTTTTCTTACTTAGATGCTGCTCCTTTCTTATCTAGGACTCTGACAGTGAGGCAAAATCCAGCTCAAGCGTCAAGGAGAAGAACGGCTTGAAGACCAGGCAGGACTCGAAAGAGAGAAGCGACTCGAAGAAGACCAGCAGAGACTTCTCACCCACGACAGATAAAAAAGCCGACGTTAAATCCAAGAGCAGCTCTAAATCAGATTCTGATAGAAAGTCAGGGGAAGCTTCCCCTTCTGTCAGCTCGTCGCACTTGTCAGAGAAGGCGGATGATGATGATGATCATGTTAAGCGTAAACGGTCTTCGAGATCTCCAAAGCTCAGTTCTGACAAGCGGGATAAATCGGAATGCAGCTCACCTTCCTCGTCAAAGTCTGAGGAAATCGTGAGCTCGCCAGACATGTCCAGGTCGAAAAATCTTCGGTCCATCATTTCTTTAAAGGCCGCTCCTAAGAAAGAGGACCCGCCTCTTTTAGAAGACGGGGACATATTTGACTATTATGATTCTGGTGGGCATTGGTGTGAGGACTGCAATAGTGTCTGCATGACCTTAGTTGAGTACCTCCTACACTTCCATGAAAGAAAGCACAGTGAGGTAAGGACCAGATAACTTGATTTCTCGGTTTGCAGGTGGAGGGGTGGTTGTATTTTCTATAGACAAATTGTACTGAATACACACGCGTTAAACTTATTATGGACCATATTTACATCCTCTTTTGTGTTTTTGTTTGGGGTGCAATAGTGTGTAAAGCAACCCAAGAGGCCCTGGGTAAAGAAGAAAGATCCTGAAATCAGTCCAAAAAAGAAGAAGTTGACTGTCCCTCTGAAAGGTTAGTCACCCAGTGTACATGATCCGTTAGCAAGAGTTCAGCCATGCTGTATGTACCTGACATTTCTGCTCTTGGCCCCCAGGTGCTGAGTTTATAGTACCAACTAAAGGCTATTGCTGCTCACTTTGTTATCATTCCTTTGCGGATCACGTGGAAGCTGATGAACATCTCCGAACTTATTCTCACAATGAAAAATTCAAGGTTTGTTTATCTACCCCCTCCCCATAAGTCTTCTGTTACTCCAGAAACTGTACACGGTTGGGTGAAGGAAGGCAGAAATGTTGTTGGCTAGATGAGTACAGCAGGAGTGTGGTGTTGAGTAAGAGGCTCACACTACTAACAGAAATACAATTTTAAAATGCAAACAAACAATACCCATTTTCTGAGAATGTGTGTTGATGGAAATAAAATGGAAGGGGTGTGCTCCTTGAAGGCGGAGAACTGTGTGTGTAGACCTGGATCAGACTGCTGACCGTGATAGGGGAATCGCTCATCAGAAGCTCAAATCATGAACATGTAGTTGGGAGCATCTAGTAAAACTGTTCATTTCACTTGGAATTTTAAGATGTTAATAGAAGACAAAGTCAGATACCAGCCAACTGGTTTTGGAGGTTGGACACCAAGACTTGTATAAGGGTAAATCGAGGTAGAATTTGCTGAATAGCCCAGATTGGGGCTGACTGTCAGCAAATCCTTACCTTAGTGAAGGCTGCTGAATGTATCTTTGAGATACATTGGACAGCATTCACTCTGGTCAGGTTACGCTGACACTCTGCTCCATTATTGCCCCAATCTAGGCTTTTTAAGGCTTGATTAACCATTCTAGAAGTCCTGAAGAAGGGCAAGACCCTGAACCTGAAATGCGTTGGCTGTTATCTGCTGCTCGTCTTTTACTAAATATTTTAAAAAAACTTCCAAGCAAGATGACCAGGATCTGATGTGTTCCTCTCCATCATGCTGATGTGATGCTATGATGGCGATTGTCTAATTCTCCATCAATCTTGTGTAGTTTGATCAGCACTGGAGGGAGCATGCAGTAGCAATTTCTCTACAAATGGTTAATATTTTAGGTTTTCTACTACTTTAAATGTATCCATTCTTGTCTTTCTGTAAGTTGATATATGGGTATGAACCCAACTCAAATACTTGTTTAAAATAGACAGTGGGCTAGTCTTGCATATTTATATGGTATGTATTCTGTAAAGAAGTCTCCATGTAGATCAGTCTCTATATGGGGGAACCAGTGATCCCAATGGGAAATTTCCCTTCTATTCCTTTTCTGTTGACAACTGTAAACATTCTGAAATTCCCATTGCTTTCTGTCTCGGTGACACCAGGACAAATAGAGATGGTAAATCTCCCCAGTGGCTACACAGACAGCAATAAATATGGCGGGTTCTAACACATGTTCAACTCTTACGAGCAGGGCCCTCCTTACCATCTTGTCTTGAATTGTATAGTGATTGTAATGTCTTTCTTATATTGTAAAGTGCTGCGCAAACTGTTGGAGCTGTATAAATCCTGTATTATAATAATAATGTTTCAACCAAAACTAGGGGGGATTCAGCTTATAATGCATTTTAAAGCTGTATGGAGCAAACTTTTGCCATATCTTTTATTGTAGGCCTGAGCCCTATAAATCTCCAGGCCTTGTCTTCATTGTTCAAAACTTTGAAGTAAAGTCTGGTGGTTATACCTTTTAAAAGATGTCACTGCCATCTGTATTCAGCCCTGAGTGGAGCTGGAGGTTGCTAAGTGTATATGTAGCCCACATGTAGTCCTTGCCTTCTGAGGTGGCCCTGTTTTGTAGAAAACAAAGGTCTGATTAATTTCGCTCTTCAGAACCAGTGCCTGGTTATCCCCAAAATCTGGACTTTCTGTTATACAAATTCAGCAGCTTCCATGGTCAATCCCCATCTTGCCTTCTTCTTGGTGACCAGTGTTTGCAGAAGGCACAGAAGGTGGTGGGCTGCGGATTGACCATGGGAGTTGTGATTGACATTTGCATAACAGAACACATGGGTTCTGGGTAACTGAGTTCCATGAAGGCCTGGAAATCACCTTAGAAAGTAAAGTGAGGACAGGTTCCTATGAGAGCTTCAGAACTCTGCTTGAGGTTTTTTAAACGCTATATGTAAATACATGTTCATATTGATGCTCTGCCTTCCGGTGTTCACACGCTGTACTGAAATAACTTCTAAGGTCTGATTGTTTTCTTGTAACAAGTAACAGTTTGATACATTTTTTTTTCTCTGGTCTTGTTACTTGATGTATTAAATCTAATACTGCAATGTTATTTCCTTCATTCATGTTACCAGAAATATACAGATGAGAACATCAATTATGAAGTGTCACGTCGTGAGAGGAAGAAGGCCAGCTTGTCTGCTGCCCAAGAGGCAGCACGCAAGCAAGCGGAACAAAAACGTAAACTGCAGAGCGAAGAGCAAAGCCGATCGAAGAAATCGAAGAGAGACCACGACCAGGAAAGGAGCAGTAGCAGTAGTAGTAGCCGACGCAGACCACAGAAGTCCCTCTCGCCTGTCAAACCTGAACCAAAACGGAAATCAAAAACTCCAGAGAAAGAGCCAGTAAAAACCCCGACGTTCGGAAAGTTTACATGGAAGTCAACAGAGAACAAAAGTCAAGCGGCTGGCACCACGCAGAAGGTTGAGGGGCCAGCAGTGAAAGAAAAAGAGGAGGAGGCCAAGGGGAATGCTGTCAAGCCAAAGGGAATTGAAATTAAGCTTCTGGGTAAACCCAGCAATTCCCAGAGTACGACTCAGACTACTACTACTAGTACTCCTCCTTTGGCAACCTCCACACTGACCACCTCCTCCATTGCTGCCTCTTTTATCACCACTGAGTCCAGTTCCGCGACTAGCACACGTTTTAAAGTTAGACCAAACCTACCAGTTCCTTTGGCTCTCCTAAGAAGGTCCAGTGCGACTCTAAGCAAGCCCGCCCCTCTAAACACATTCCTGTCAATAAAGTCTGCCGATGCCACATCCAGATCTTTACCTGTAGTCAAAGGCGTCGCTCAGACTTTTCTATCGGAAGATATTGTTTCTAAAGCTTTTGAAGGTGAAGAGGTGGTTCTAAAAGCAGTGGAGGAAACCAAACCAGAGCCTGTTCCGACAGTGAATAAAGGTAATAAGACTGATAGGGATCTGGAACCGATTCCAAAGGCTGCTCCCCAAACCACTACGACCTCTCCGAAGAATAAGAACAGTGACTTGTATGATATGCTGTTTAATAAAAAGAAAACCGCAAATGCTCCTAATCGGGGTGCCAAAGGGAATGCTGGGTACGTCAGTAAACCGGCACCATCCACAAAACCACTGAGTCCCACAACTTCCAAAAATCCCTCACAAACTGTTTCCAGCGATTCCAGTAAGTTAGCGCAGAGCAAAACTTCTGAGAAAGCCCAGCAAGAACAAAGCACTCCGCATCAGAGTCCAGGACATGCAGCAGGATCTCGAACATCTGAGGCTCAGAGTAAGAATGTTTCACCCGAGCCAGCTAAAGGAGTAGCAGCCAGTTCAGCAAACAGTACACCACATACTCAGAAAATAATTGGGCCCTTGCCAAAAAAGCAGAAGGGCCCTCCAGAAAAGAAGTCAGTTGATAAACCTGAGCAAGCAGTTTCTCAAGCTGGAAAGAGTCCCTCTCTGTCAATGAATCCAATGACTGGTCGGATGGAGTATTCGTCTTCTCAAAGTTCAAATCCTAAGGCCGCGAACGAAATGAAACCTCCAGAAACCAAAAAAGTTTTTATTGCACACATCCAGAGCGTTAAGGAGAAAAAACTATTGCCTTCACCCGTGGTGACTGAGGTGCCACCAAAACCCTCTTATAATCCAACTTCCAAACTGAACCAAAAATTTAAAAGGGAACCTTTGTCTTTTCCCAACTCTTTCTTTGGCCGCGTATCGGACGCAGGCTGTAAGGACATAAAAATCACACCTTTTGCAGCTCCGAAACCCATTACTGATAAGCCTGTAGCTACTGAAAGCCAACCACTCCCCAGTAGTACTTCTATAAGTAAACAAGCAATGCAGCAAGAACTTGACTCTTACTACAAGCTGATAGCTACTGAGGAGGACCCCGAAGATCTAGTAGCTTCTGAAGACCAAGATACCGAAGCAGAGGTTGCAAATGCTCCTCCCAAGGTAGAGGTTCCAAAAAAGAAGGCCAAGCTGGAAAGCCTTCCACCTGCCAAACAGACGCCTACTAACCCCACGGTGCCTGATATAGCCAGCGAAGACGTTGATGATTCTGACATGGCCTGTGAAGTCCCTGACGGTCCCGCGAGTAACTTTTCCACCTCGGGCCTGGGAATGGTACAATCCAGTTATAGTTTTTCCTCAAACTATGGGGCCGCATTAAAGCAACCTTCCAGCTTTTCACGTGGAATGGTTTTAGTGGATAAAGATTATACCAAGAAAACACCTACAAGCTCCACCACAACCAGTTACTCCATGGAAGAGTTGGAAATATTAACCACGTGCGACTCGGATTAGAGTCCCTGTGTCCTGCATTCGGAATACAGTTATCTGTTGTAACTGTGCTTCATCTAAAGGAGTGACCGATAAAGACCTCACAGCGATTTTACAATCTGTAAACATTGTCTACCAGAGCTGTACCGGTTGCCTATTGACTCTTCTAGACTCATTTCTGTTCATTTTGAGCTAGTTTATGTTGGCAAATGTTTTCTTGAGTACAATGTGACTCAATGTTTGTTACAACTCACAATTGTTCATCAGTTTGTTTTTAATTTGTGCAATGCCATTATTTCTCTGGTGTTCAAGATTTATTTTTTTTGGCTTGTAAGTAATCCTGTATGTATATTTTCTGATAGCTGAAGATTCGATCCTCAAATATTCCATGGCGGAGTTTTGAAAATGACATCCCTGTCATGGTCCCTTTCTGTTCCAGGTCTTTAGCAGATTCTGCTGTGAGATCCAGGAGAACTGGCTTGTAATTCTTGTTTGAAATGCTGTAAATATTCACTGTAGGATTGCCTTTTATAGACCTGTCTCTGTGTTAGGTTCCATGTTCTTTTAGGTGGTATGCGTGCTAGTTTCCACATGATGATGTTCTTAGATGTTCCACTTTCAGGATGATTGAGGATTATGAAGGACGTCCTGCGATATCTGGTAAGGTTACAGATGAGTGGGCACTTTATTATTTTGTGTTTGGTTTTATTACACACAGCACTTGTTTGACTTGATTTATGTCCACAGATGACTGCAGAGTTGTGAAATGAATTCGCTCTCTGTTCCTGGTCTTTTCAGACAGCAAGAGGCGTCCCCGTGGCTTTGAACCTTGTGTTTCGTCTTCTTTTTCCAAATATTACACAATGTACATTGAATCGTGTTTCAATTAAAGGTGATCCATAACAATACTTTTTATGGCTTCTTTTGCTCTTACAATTATTTAAAGCACTTGACTGTTTCCTTCCGGTACTATACATTGGGCAGCTCGAACATTGAGGATTGTTTCCTCTCTAGTTTCTGGTGTAGATGTGAATCCATTGAAGGGTGACAGCCTGGAAAGGGCTCACAATGACTTTACTGTACCCAGATATTTAATAACACTCTTGTATTGTCATGGTTTTCTGTCTTACCAGTTGGGAGCCTCTGCGCCATGCTTATTGTAGCTCCTCCGACCAGCTATGCCCAGTGTGTTTGCCACATATTGTCTTACAACAATCTGTATGAAATTTGCCAAATTTTAGATGTCATACCTAGCCAGTCACCAAATGAGCTAATGCACTAAAGAGTCATTATCACCAAAGCCTGTATTCACTTCTAATATCCCAAACATCACACACGTAGCTAATGTACCAATGAGTGATTATCAACAAAGTCTGTAATCACTTATAATATGCCAGCCATCATCATTCCTTCACTAAAGGAATATGCCGTTAGTAAGGTGTAGCGTGTACACATTATTTTTAACAGGGGTGCCCAATAGGTAGATCGTGATCTACAAGTGGATCACAAAAGCAATGCTGGTAGATCGCTGTGCACACAGGGCTGGCACACAGAAATTGCACTGCCAGAACCGATGGGGATAATGAAGATCTCCCATGACCAGTCCTGTGTCCCCTCACCTTTTATGTGCAGCCACAGCCAATCAGTGAGCAAGTGGGGATATAACCTGTCCTATGCCCACCTGAAACTACCACCACCGCGCCAGAGTAGACTTTTCAGCTGGTTGAGTTGGTAGATCTCATTGAGCTGGTCCTTTTGAAATGTGGTTTGTAGCACATAAAAGTCTGGGCACCCCTGGTTTATAATCAATGTGTTGAACAAAGTGGTATTAATAGATCTTTATAGCAAAGTCAATGAGCCCATATTGGTGATGTACACAGGAGTCCTTGGCCATCTGTGTCTGCCCTGCAGTCTTTTCTCCACAAAAGGAATAGAAGATCTAGGTGGTACAACTCCTGGGGGTAACCAGATCACGGTCTTGTAGTGTCACCTGTCAATTGTTGGTTATTAATGTCCTCTCATTTCTTGGAGGAGAGGGAATTGGTTCAGACTACACTGAAAGGAATATAGAAAGCCCGCATCCAGGGTGGTCTTCATGTCGGCCTGGATCATCCTGACTAGGATCTTCAATAAACGACGGCCGTGTAACAACTAACTGATCAATCTTTCAATGAGCTGCAATAAAGGATTGTAACTCAAACTTGATTTCTGAAGACATCACGACGAATCCCCACTTTACTCCAACACTAATACAGATTATGGAAGCGAGAGAGAGCTTACTTAAAAACAAAAGTTTAGCCTGGCAACCAATAAAATGCCACTAATCCCAGGGAATAGAAAAGTTCCATTCTTCTAAGACATCCGTGAATGTAAGGGAACCATGTCAGCCTTCATTAATCGGAGAGAAATAGGAAGGGGAACACAGGGCCTTTCATTTCTGATTGGAAGTCAGGAGAAGGATGATTTGTTCATAACACTGCAGAAGACTTATTCCTGGTGTCCGTATGCGCGCAACATTACCTGTTATTTTAACCTATGACTTCTTTCCAATTGATAGATTAAGACCAATGGGGGCCTTGGCAAGGTAGCAAATCTGTTCCCCACCAATCAATTTAGTTGACATTAATTAGGATACAATAAGTCATAAGAAGCTGCCTCATCTGCATTGTCTACTGGCATGGCCCCATCAGACACCAACAAGGAGTACATCCTCCCATGTGCAGGGACAGGGAGGTGCACGGCTCTGATTAATTGCCCCGTCTTACCGGTTGACTACCGGAGCATTATGGTTGTAGCAGAGCCCGCTGGACATTCACCGAGACATTCAACACTCAACCTGTGTAACCTCAGGACACACATTTGTACTTGGTCATTAAGTCTCAACCCAAGTTGGAACACACGTCATTGCGGCACTGCACTTTCCAGTGCGGGCAATCAAACTGGGCAGGGGGTGTGTTTGGCGTGCCATTCAAATGTCAGGACTGCAATTAATTCACTGTGCTAGTGTGAACGGGCTCTCAAAAACACTAATAGGCACACACAGACACAATCTCATACACACCAAAAACAAATTTCATATTTTGTAGGATCCACCGTGTCTCCCTACCTTACGAGAACTGGAGTGGATCCTCAGTGTGGGCTGCTGTGCATTTTTTAATACAGCTCCCTTGCACGCCATGTAGAGGTGCTGGGAGCCAGAATGTGATGTAACTCTGGTCCAGGCACCTCTACAGGGCACGCTGACGCATCTCAAGCTGAAACTTGGTCCCGGGCAGCATATTTTGAATGGCTGCTCGGCGTGAGAACTGACACTACTGTGCAAGGGGGAGGCTGAGGAGCCTCTCACC
Source organism: Nanorana parkeri (assembly GCF_000935625.1). Lineage (NCBI taxonomy): Eukaryota > Metazoa > Chordata > Amphibia > Anura > Dicroglossidae > Nanorana > Nanorana parkeri. Next base: position 18,081 of record NW_017307387.1, read on the forward strand.
TGATGCAGTGGAAGGCATATGGCGACCCACTAGATACGGGATTGTGACCCACCAGTTGAGAACAAAGGCTTTAAGGGATTATGTTAACTGTTGCAAGGGAAGTTAAAGAGGAACTTTTATCTTAGAAATGATAACAAATACAGCTTTGGAAATGTTTAGCAATGACAATCTACAGATACTAAGAGATAATTGATGGCTTTGTATTCTTTGCATACCTTATTTCTCTTCTCACAGTAAAGTCAGATTACTATATCTCCCTTTACTTCCTGGACCGGCACCAGTGACTAGGACATGTAACCATGCACATCATCTCAGGGGAGGTAAATGCCTTTCCCTTGGATCTTGTGAGTTTACAGGTGAGATTTTCCAGCAAATCCCAGGATGCAGTGCCTTGGTACATTACATCACTAAGGACCATGAGGTGCAAAAAAACAATCATTGTAAGTAAAAGAAAAATATGTTTGTTTAACTGTAAGATGATTTCATGTCCTCATGCAGAGCTGCACGCTGAGGTGATTTTTAGTGAAAGGGGGTAAAGGTCCGCTTTAAGAGTTAAAGGAAATGTAAAATGCTTTTGCATATATATTATGTTAATCGTTTACAGCTGGCTATGTGTATATACAGGTGAAACTCGAATAATTAGAATATCGTGCAAAGTTCATTTGTTTCACTAATGCAACTTAAAAGGTGAAACTAATATATGAGATAGACCCATTACTTTTGCACGATATTCTAATTATTCGAGTTTCACCTGTATGTGGCAGCATGATGGTGGGCTGTAACACTGCGCTGCCACATATATACATGTCACAGCCGGCGTTACTGTTCTGGGATGGCAACTGGTCACGGTTTACTATCTGATACCATGACTACTGTAACAGAATGACAGTGATCACATGATTGGGAAGCCTAAGATCCTCTCGAAGGCCGTAAGGAGTAAAAATACATTCAATTACATTCGCTATTATCAAAAATGTATCATTTGTTTATCACTTGGCTGCAGATCCTCCAATCATCTCTGAATTGGTGCTGACACTGTCCTTCCTTCTGGAGGGGGGCTATTTGTGTTCCCCATGGTCCCTGTGTGTGTTTTAAAGTAGTCGCCGCTCCAAAATCACTGCTCTGTCATGGACTACAATCTCATGTTTAGTTTGCAAATGTATTGAGACTAGTCAATCCCGGGAGCGAGCTTGGAGCTGTGACTACTTTACAACACACACAGGGACCATGGGGAACAGAAGTAGTCACCCTCCAGAAGGAAGGACAGTGGCCACACCAATTCAGAGATGAATGGAGGATCTGCAGCCGAGTGATACACAAATAAGATACATTTTTGTTAATAGTTAAGGTTCTTGAATGTATTTTTAAGGTTTAATGCTTGGACCTGTGTGTACCAGTCCTTACCACTAATTCTCAGTGTATATTCAATTACGGGAAACGTCATTTGGCAGCAGATTCTCCTCTCTGCATTAAGGCTCTTGATTAAAAACATCACCACATTTCTGTCTTTTTCCAGCACACATTTTTATCTATTTTTACACCCATTTGTAACAATTTTTAGTGGAAGAGAAATTCAAAATAATGACAATTCCAATCAGAGAAAATCATTACTATGTGTCAAGGAAAAAGAGGAAAAATGTCCCGCCCCCCATTTTGACTACAAATTATTGTATTAATAATAGACATGTGCACCCGTAAAAAAATTGTTTCGTTTTGTTTTGGATTTGGCGTTATTTCGGGATTCGGGTCCGAAAATCAGTTAATTTCTGACTAAATTCGTTAGCGGTAGTCTGTGCGAACGTTCGTTTTTGGTTCGTTCGTTGCAACAAAGTGACATTTGAGGGGGGGTTCTTAAATGTCATTTTGCTGCAACTAAATTTCGTCCAATAAACGAAATTTCATACAGACAACCGCTCACGGATTTCAGAATTGGAAATTCGGATTCGTTTGCATTCGTTATATCTGTAATTCGGAATTTGGATACATCCGAAATTTCGTCCAAATTTCCTTTCGGAACGAAACGAATTGCACATGTCTAGTTAATAACACAAATTCGGTGAATTGGCGGCAAAACTTGTGAGAAAATTGGTGAAATCCTTCTATAAAATAGATTATGTTGAATTATTTTCATTTAGCTTTACAAATAAGTAAATAAAAAAGCTGCCAGAATCCAAATTCCCCAAATAGAAAAGTCAAAATTCTTGAGTTCAGGTTTATGAATATGTAGCAGTGATTGTGAACAAGTTTGTAATATGACTTCTATCCAAATTCTGCAAATGTATTTTCACGGCTTTATTACATTGGAGTTGATGCAGATACAGATCAGGAAATATTAGCGCCTCCATTTCTTTTTTATTTTTATAGATCGTTTGCACTTTTTGTCTTTCCTAAACATCTTCCTTCTCATTTTACCTTTTCTTTTGTCCGGTCCCTAGATTTGTGTTTCTCTACGTTATTAACATGCAGTTTTTTAGATTTGATTGATTCAGATGATCAGTAAATTGCAAAATGATAACGTGTTCGGCAGATTGAAGGTGGACAGAAAAGAGATTCATTTTATTGAGGTGAAACACTTGTGTTCTGATCTCTTGATATGCCAGCCGGGTCTGTGTTGGAGGTGAAGAAATTGACGAGTGATGGCCGAGATCTCCCCGAGACCCGATGGATTTTGCATTGTCCTCTCGTATGTATTTTGCATTATCATATCTGACTTTTTTTTTCTTTTTTGGCCTTGACTTGCTACAGAAATGTAATAAAGTAGACAGTGCATATTAGGGATGCACCGATATCCGTATCGGTGCCGATACCGAGTATTTGGGCGAGTACTCGTCCAAATGCTCCGATACCGGGAACTTCCGATCAGCGGAAGATTTCTTCTGACTGGCAGTGCCGTAGATTGGCCGGGGAAGCTGGCTCGATGCTAATTGGCCCGGGAAGCTGGCTCGATGCTGATTGGCCCGGGAAGCTGGCTCGATGCTAATTGGCCCGGGAAGCTGGCTCGATGCTAATTGGCCCGGGAAGCTGGCTCGATGCTAATTGGCCCGGGAAGCTGGCTCGATGCTAATTGGCCCGGGAAGCTGGCTCGATGCTAATTGGCCCGGGAAGCTGGCTCGATGCTAATTGGCCCGGGAAGCTGGCTCGATGCTAATTGGCCCGGGAAGCTGGCTCGATGCTAATTGGCCCGGGAAGCTGGCTCGATGCTGATTGGCCCGGGAAGCCGGCTCGATGCTGATTGGACCGGGAAGCCGGTTTCCCGGCTAATCACAATCAAGCTGGCCAAACAACATGGAGCCGGCTTCCCGGGCAATCAGGAAGCCGGACGGTATGTCATTACCCTCCACCCAGCTTCCTGATTGCCCAGGAATCCTGCTTCATGCCAGCAGAAGCATGGGTATCGGTACTCGGTATCGGCAAGTACCGAAAGCAAAGTATCGGTACTCGATACCGAAAACCCGGTATCGGTGCTTTCCTAGTACATATATTAGAAGTCATAATTAGATGTTGACTCGTTGTCTAGTCATCTGGTCTAAAGACGTGTGATTCATAGATTTATTGTTTCTCATGTCATTTAACGTTCTGCTTTCTATTTTTTCTACAGCCCGACTTCTGGAGTTGGGCGCTAAGGAATCTATAAGCGCACCATCCCAACAAGGATATGACATCTTCAGAAAATAAACCTTGTGTCGGTACTGATTATAATACTTCTTAGTTCTGCCAGTATGGGTCCCATACACCAATAAATGGTAAAAGAAACACCAAAATAGCTTTCCTCCGGGATCTTGTGCGCCAGTCTCCCTCTGGCATCGGTCACTTGACCAAATGCTAGAGGAGGATCACTGTGTCGGCTGAGCCTTTGATCGGCTGGGCTAATCTGAATGTCAGTGTTGCCATCCCTTTTTTTGTGTGTGTAAGGGAAGGCCAAACTGAATCTCCCTGCTCTGCTGGTCATGTGATATTCGCAATCTCCCGACACTGGTTGTGCAGCGCTCAGAGACAGAGGGAAGAATATAACCAGGATGTAATCTCCAAGCTGTCTCAGGCAGTCCACATATAGCAGCTCCAGAATACACTCCTACACAGAGCTTCCAGGCCATATGTGGAGCAGACAGTTGTGCGAGCAGCTCCGGTGTGTATGTTTAGATGTTAAAGGGGCAGTGTTGTTTTCAGAAAAGGAGATTATTTACGGAGATTGTTGAAATAAATGTGTTTCGGTTTGCTGCACGTCTCCTTTCGCTGGTATTTTTTATTGAACTTATAAAAGCAGAGAATTAAAGTTGGATTTTCAGACTGAAATACCCAGTGAACATTCTGCATTTCATGGCGGTTCACGGATTTGGCATCACGAATGAAATATTCTGGGATCTTTGCCACGCTGCTGGTCACACCGGCCATGACCCTTCAGGAACGGGCACACAGTGCTCATAGTTAAGGATGGTCTCGGGCGTGTTTGCAGCACCACGCACCGAGCCCGCTAGGAAGCTGACAGCGCGCAGCGCCAATCACACACACTAAGATATTTTCCCGGCCCGCAGCTGCAGAGATCGGGAAATGTCTCAGTGCCTGTGATTGGCGCTGTCAGCTTCCTGGCGGGCTCGGTGCGTGGAGCTGCGAACAGGCCCGAGCCCATCCTTATTTATAGTACCTGACTCTATACACACCGGTCTCATCAGCCTTTTCCCCTTAGTACAGAAGACCGGGGTGGCTTCGGACACAAGAGTCTTGCTCTTTGTGCTGGGAACGTGCTGGTCTTCAGAGCTGACTGAGTGGCTGGTCTGCTTTTGATGCTACAAAATCACGTTTTTTATGGTTAGTTTGTATCTAGCCAATATCTTTTTTTTTTTTGCTGTTTGTGCCCCCACTGAGGAGACTCACCTTCTTCATTAGTCCTAGTGACCATTGTCAGTGGGACAGGAAGAAATGGGAAATCTTCCAATGAGGGCTTCTGTTCCAGTGACAATTATCTAAGAGGCGATCTCCCTCTCTTTGGAGAGATTTCCTGATTTTGTTGTAACAGGAAGTGAAGGAAAAGCTCTCCAATGGGACACACAGAGCAAAAAAAATACATTTTACGGAATTGGCTAACCCCACCCCCACTTTAGAGCAACCCCATGTGGATGCTTGTATATTATTAATATACAGGATTTATATAGCGCCAACAGTTTGTGCAGCGCTTTACAATATAAGGAAGACATTACAATCACAATTTAAACGGAGGAGCAAGTGATACATGAGGAGGTAGCTGTGTGGGGATGAATTGTTTGAGAACGTGATGATTCAGTGGTCAGGTTGAGGTGGGATAGGCTTCCCTGAAGAGATGAGTCTTTAGGGATCGCCTAAAGGCAGTCAGAGTGGGAGATAGTCGGACAGGTTGGGGTAAAGAGTTCCAGAGGACGGGAGAGACTCTAAGTCCTGCAGGTGAGAATGGGAGGAGTTGACAAGGGAGCTGGAAAGCAGGAGTTCTTGGGAGGAGCCGAGGGGACGGTTAGGGTGATACTTTGAGACAAGGTTTGAGATATAGCCGGGGCCAGAGTTGTGGATGGCTTTGTAAGTGGTTGTTCATATTTTGAATTTTATCCTTTGGGCGAGTGGAATCCAGTGCAGGGATCAGCAGAGAGGGGCAGGTGATGGAATCTAGTGCAGGGATTGGCAGAGGGAGGTGGGGAAGGGAAGCCAGTACAGGGATCGGCAGAGGGGGGTGGGGGATGGAAGCCAGTGTAGGGATCGGCAGAGGGGGGTTGCAGACACTGAGCGGTTGGTTAGGTGGATGAGTCTGGCAGCTGCATTCATGATAAACTGAACAGGGGAGGAGCCTGTGTAGAGGTCAGCCAATGAGGAGAGAGTTTCAATAGTCAAGACGAGAGATAACAAGAGAGAAGAGAGGGTATTGGAAGCCACGTGAGGTTATTAACTGACCAAGGAAGGAGGTGTAGATGGAGAAGAGGAGGGGTCCAAGGACAGCCTTGGGGGACCCCTAGAGGAGGGGAGGAGTTAGATTTGTAGGTGACACTAAAGGAGCGCTTAGCTGTGAAGTGTTATTTAGGATGTGTCATGGATGGGTACAGGGAGGAGGAAGACCAGATGATGAACAAGGTATCACTATACGTTGAGCATCCTTGGAAATTGATCAGTATAATGGCAGATTATTGTGAGAACCTACATATCCCCAACCCAGAGACAGTATCTGTAAAACAAATCGTATAAGGAATGTCCCCAGCACACCAAAAAGTCCTTTAAGGATCACCAAGTGCTCATTTAATAAGAACCATGCCAAGTTTAAACATGCGCTTTCGGGGCCAGGCAGGTCCCTTCATCAGGCTTAACATTGACATCCGGTAAGGAGTGCAACAAGACTTCCATACATTCCAAGGAACTGTAAAACAACACACACACTCGAATATCCCACCATTGCCACCAGATGGTAAAGAAGTCCCAGCCCATGGCGACTTGCTAACTGAAGCATGATCCTTGTTTGGTAGAGGAGGAATGAGGAGAGGGTTTACTTTGGGGAGGTAAAACAGGGCTGTGAATGCTGCTGGCTGCCACTGGGGGAACAGACCCAAAATCCAGCTGGCTGGACACACGAAGGCAGATACAAATCTTGCATACCAGCTGGTACATTTTTACTTCTAAGAAGGCTGCATTTCCCCTCCCAATCAAAAACTAGGATCCCCCCTCAAATTTATACTAGGCCCATTGAGTCTGGTATGGATTTTAAGGGGTGCCTTACAAGATTCATGCACGGCCCTTTAGGTCTAGTATACATTTTTAGGGTAACCCAGAAAAAAAAAGACATGGGGTCCTCCCCAAATGCCATTACTAGACCCTTACCCAAGCAGAAGACCGGCAGGCCAGGAAAGGCCCAAACCATACAACGCCACATGCAGAAGACCGGCAGGCCTGGAAAGGCCCAAACTATACAACGCCACATGCCCTTACCAGGGGATGCCCCCTGGCAAAGCGCCTTGTCCCCATGTTGAGTACAAGGGCCTCTGCTCTACAACCCTGGCCTGGTGGTTGTGGAGGTCTGCAGGGAGCTAATGGAGCCTCCTACTGCAATAAAGGGAGCCCCCAGATGCGGGCGCACCGGGGCCTCAGCCTTGGGGGGCCTAGCACAGTTGCCGGATAGCACGGGATCGTATCCCGTGGCCGGGCAGGCCCCCAGTTCCTGCAATGGG
>NW_017307387.1:25503-38108 GCF_000935625.1 Nanorana parkeri
GGGGGGGGGGGAATCTTGCACCAGGGCCCTTTGTTCTTTAGGTCCACCACTGACCTTACCCCTACTCTGTCACCGAAAAAAAGGTGTGAAAGTGTAAACTGAAAACACGCTTTTTGGTATGTTCTTTATCCATAAAAAAAATGGCGAAAAAGTCCCACATTTTAGAATGGATGCTCAGAGAACAATGTAGCTTTTAATGTTTAACCATATATGAATAAATAGATACGGTCACTTCAAACCCTTACAAAATTGTTGGTCAGAACACACCACAATGTCTCCAGACACATTTTATGTTCCTTACCTCTGGGGTGGCCCCAGGTGTTTTGGAATCCTAGATTTCTGATTGGCAGAGTTAGGTTTTCACTGGGGGCTTGACCATGATCATTCCCCCTACATCAGTATTTCTGAGGTTCCATGAGCAGCGGCAAATTCATCTTCCACCTCAGTGGTTCCGTTGACCACCACTGCATTAAAGGAAATGTTTCACTGACGTAAAGGGACATTGATCACTAATGTGAGAGGACACCACAATTATTACTGTCTGGCGGACTGTGAAGGGGGTGGGTACAGCTGGCTCTGCCTCTAGATAGGCAGAGCCAGCTGTCAGTCACGCAGCTGGGCGGATCCCGGCACAATTGTCGGGATCCGCTTCAGCTGCGGCGTCTCCGTATACCGCGAGCTACGGCTCGCGGTATACTGAGCCTAGGGTGACGGAAGGACGCTAGTTTGTGTCTTCCTGTTACCCTAAGGAGAACTATGGGGAAAAGCCTTAACCACATAGTTCTCCTTTAAATACACTTGGTACACCATAATACTTATTGTTTTAGGTAAACCTTTCTTATGGACAATGAGCTGTAGGTATAATCATTTTTAGAAGGGGTTCCCCAAGAACTAAAACATTACTCCAAGGGGTAAAAGATTGAGAAAGTTATCCCTACACCCTCAGCTTGTACAATTGCAGGTTGCTGTGCTCCAATTGGTGTGTTATATGGGGTTCGAGCATTTCATCAGTCCATTTGCTAAGTTCATACATTTGTGGATTGATTGTCATTGTTTGTATGATGGGTGCATGGGGCTTGTTTCTTTACTTGCAAGAATTGACTGGCGGTCACCTGTATAAATGAGGCCTTGATCCCCCATTGCACGGAGCTGCCTATTATATGGAAGGAGCAGCAGATTCCTCCCTGGCACCCCTCTTAGTGCCTTGTCCCCCTGCTCAGCGTGCCATGAATTGTCCGGAGATGTTCCCAGGGTTCAGATCACAGAGTGTCCTGCAGAGGGCGATACATACCAGTTCATACATGCAGCCTGTGATCGTCTACCTTGTATCTGCTTCATACATTCTACCTCTGACATTTCATACAGCGAAGAACACTCATAAAAACAGTCTAATGACATGAATTAGGTTAACAAGTCTTCAAAAAGTCATCTGCACCAAGGAATAGTATATCAAACATTCAATCCATGGAGCTCTTTATTAAAGTGCAAACGGAGAGAGCCGCAAGTTAAAGCGCATAATCCTTCATATAAAACTGCGGAACTTGTTCACATCCGGTGCATTGAGCTGCATTGATCCACACAAGGGCATAGAGTGAACAATAGTCTTCTATGTGCCTGTCCAGAGCGGCCAATCCAAAAAAAATCTGAATTTCTTCCTTTGGACTGTTCTGTACAGCAGGTGAGATCTGGTTGCTGTGGTGTACGGTACATTACATATAATATCGAGAAAGGTGAAGCAATCGGATAGAAGGTTGCCAGGTACTGCTTGATGCCCCTTTGTACCGTATTTGTGGGAGTGTCAGGCCAGTGAAGTGTGAAGGCCGTGCAGGCTCAGGCTTGCAGTCTTTGTATCTATTGACTTGTCCATGAAAAGCTTCCCTGGATCCAGTCCAAACCTTCTGTAAATCAATCTTGGCTCCACATGCCAAGATCTGGTCTGTTTGATAAACCTGGTGGCTCTGGTGATCCTCTCCATTGGCCTCCCAACTAGGGTTGCCACCTGTACAGGATTCACCCGGACATTTCGGGTTTTGAATGCTGTGTTCGGGTTTCATGGCAGCAGAAACCCAGACACAAGATGTCAGGCACACAGGAGAAACCAAAATTAAGATAGGGGGTACTAGCCCCTCACTGAAAATAGTCTCAACTGTGATATTTACATATGAAGGGGTGGCACTATTTACATATGTAAAAGCCGCAACTCATTCTTCCAAGAAAATTTCCGTGTGTCGCTAGAGTGTTCGGGTTTTGATGGAAGAAAAAGTGGCAACCCTACTCCCAACGCATAGGCGGTTCCTATAAGCTCACACCCAGGATCGGATTTACTCACTCTGCTGTCCCAAGGCCGTACCCCCCCCCCAAATGGAGAATGGCAACCAGATGGCAGGGTTGGTTTTAATTTTTTCTTTATTATTATTTTATTATTTTTTACTTAACTTTATTGCTATCGCACAGAAGCTAACAAGCCCCTGTGCTAGCATGTACAATATAGGAGTTTGAGCACAGCACTGTGCTGGCTCTCCTGCGAAAGCTGAGACGGGAAGCCTGCGGGTGCAGCTCTCCCGTCTCTTGGCAGCATCTCTGGGATCACTTGTACTAAACAATCGCCGGCTTCCCCGCTCTACATTTAGCCCTGATTGCCCGAAGCAAGGCTAAATATAGCAAAACAATACCTGCCCTGCGGCTGTGCTGCCACTCTACACCCTGCTGCCCCAAACCCAGGCCTTGGTGGCCTTGTGTGAAATCCGGCCCTGTTCACACCAAAACTCCATCCACATTGGTATTGGGCCCGTATGAAAATGTTCAGCATTTTGTGACCGTCAGTCCCAGCTCTTCATACATCAGCCATCGCGGCCTCCGGCTAAAGGTGGCCATACACTTTACAACCATCGCAAGACTTTAGTCTTGCGATGGTTGTAAAGTAATTAAAAAAACGTACGATCTGCCTATCTTGGACAGGCTGAGCCTGAGGGGCGGGCTTCCGATGACCGCAATGCTGAACGGGCAGTGTGCGCGTGCGCACACCGGCCCGTTTGGCATTTGTCTCCCGAGCATCATTCAAAACCAAGCTGGTTTTCTAGCGTGCTCCTTAGACAAAAGACGTGCGACCGTACATTAGATTCGGCCGCACGTCTTCATTCACACTGCACGATTCTCGTACGATCGCGGGATTTCCCGCGATTCTCGTACGAGAATCGTGCAGTGTATGGGCACCTTAAGGCCCAGTTCACACCAGAAACTGCATCACAACTGTGTGCGTCTGTGCAGTTGCACTGCGATCTGTTTTGACACGTTTTGATGCGTTTCTGATGCGTTTTTTTCTGCACTAGTAAATGCTAATTAGACATAGTTACATAGTTACATAGTATTTGAGGTTGAATAAAGACATTAGTCCATCAAGTCCAACCTATTAGGATCTCATTCTAGGAGTACCCGTACCAGTTAGTCTTATATTGGGGATGTTTCCTGTCGTACAGCCGGGGACAGTCCCGCACATATTGGATGAAATCATCAGCATCCAAAGATTCCATCTCTTCTCTTTCTCTCCACACTACAAAGAGAATGTCCCTGGGAGATGACCAGTGGCGTAACAACCGGGGGGCAGCAGGGGCGCGGGCACCGGGCGAAAAGTGAAGGGGGGGCGCCAGCCGAAAATGGCACTTTCGGCTAAATGCCGAAAGTGACATTTTCCTGCCGTTTTGTCGGCGCGGCCGTACCCCATTCACACTTAGCCACATACCTCACAAGCGAATCCAGGATAGCGCGACTGTTCGGGGCGACGTTCCAGCGACGATCGCCCGACCTTCACCGTCGGGCTGCATGCAAAAAAAGACAAATCGCGCAACATCCGCGGGAAAAAGGGTCCCACACAAGCGATGCGCGACAGCGACGAGCGGCATGGAGATGTTCAATAGAACAGCTCCATTGAATATCATTGGACGGCGACTTCTCGCGATATCGTGTGGCAAATTTGCGCGATATCGCGGCGGAAATTGCGTGATAAAACGCACAGTGTGAATGGGCACTTAGGCCCCATTCACACAAAGCGACATACTTTACAAGCGGATCCGCGCGGCCGGGATAGCGCGACTGTTTGGGGCGACCTTCACTGTCGGGCTGCTTTCAAAAATAGAAAAATCGCGCGACATCCCCGGGGAAAAAGGGTCCTCTTGTAGCGACAGCGATGGGCGACATGGAGCTGTACATTACAACAGCTCCATTGAATAACATCGGCCGGCGACTTCTCGCGATATCGCGTGGCAAAAATGCGCGATATCACGGCGGAAATCCGCTCAGTGTGAACTGGCCCTTAGAGAAGAGAATTCTGAATGGAGGACGCACTGACAAGTCTAACCAGTGCATACCTATGCTGCGTTTACATTCCATCCTACAGACAGGAAACAATATTTTCTACATTGGAAATTCCACATAATGAACTCGGAGCACTAAGTCCGAAAACAGCAATAGAATCGGAGACAACAACACTACTCCCCTACATGGAAGTCCCGGAACTTGGATGTCAGATGAGGGCAGCATTGGCATTGATACATATATACCATAGTATGACTGCCATGTACGGGTCAGGAAGATGGCAGGGACATTTTTGGGACACCAAAGACCACGGGGAGGTGAGAGGTTGAAGGAAAATTAGGAAAATTAAAGTCTTACAGTTACATTGGTTAAAGGAGAACTATGAGAACTGTCACAGGTCGGCTCAATAGATCGGGAGGTGAGCGAACACATACCGGCGTTCGCTCACCTCTTGATCCTGTCACAGCTCTCTGCCGTGACAGGGGAGGGGCTGGATTCCCCCCTCCCCACTCCGATCCGACAGCGCTGACTGGCGGAACGTACGGGGGAGGGGGCGGGTACAGCTGGCTCTGCCTCTAGATAGGCAGAGCCAGCCGTCACTCACGCAGCTGGGCGGATCCACACATAATTGTCGGGATTCGTTTCAGCTACGGCGTCTCAGTATACAGCTGTAGCTCGCGGTATATTGTGGCGTCTCAGTATACAGCAAGCTACTGAGCTTAGGGTGACGGGAGGATGCTAGTTTGTGTCCTCCCGTTACCCTAAGGAGAACTATGGGGAAAAGCCTTAACCCCATAGCTCTCCTTTAAATGCATCCAAGGCAGATCCAGGTTTTATGTAAAGGTGAAGCACCAGCTTAGGAACGGTTCTAACTAATGGAATCTGGTCATACACGGAATCTTGTGATCGGGGAAACTGATCAGTTTGTGGTCAGGGAGCATTCTCCTCTGTGAGGGTGAACAGGATGGACTTGAGTATCTATTAAAGGACAAAGTGAAAGATATTAAGGAAAATTCATGATAGACATCTGAAACCTCTGAAGGTCCAATAAGCACTTAATCCTCTTTCTATGTATATATCCTCTTGTTGTTGGAGAGTTTGTATAATACTCGGTAATGTAGCACATTTGTAGCGTTATCATCTCACTGACGTGTCTTATCTGAGCATTCCGGACATTACAGTTGGAGGAATTCTAGAGATAGCAACCTGACCAGTGCAGGCTCTGGAGTTATCTCTGTGCAGAAAGGCGCCGGTCTGTGACTGCCTCCAGCATTGTAAGATTCCTGATTTGGTCTGATGGCTTATGTCTTGGCTACATTTCCCGATCTGGAATATTACATCCTGTCACTACTTTTAGGTTATTGTTAGAATTGGTACAGGACTAGTGTCATAATATAAATGCCTTAGATAGAGCTAGTCCAGAGGGCAACACAAAGGAGGAAAGAGGTCCTGATTCCCCAATATAGATCTTTATTATCACTAGAGGGGTCCCCAGCAGGAGGAAGGAGGTCCTGATCCCTCTATATAGATCTTTATTATCACTAGAGGGGTCCCCAGCAGGAGGAAGGAGGTCCTGATCCCTCTATATAGATCTTTATTATCACTAGAGGGGTCCCCAGCAGGAGGAAGGAGGTCCTGATCCCTCTATATAGATCTTTATTATCACTAGAGGGGTCCCCAGCAGGAGGAAGGAGGTCCTGATCCCTCTATATAGATCTTTATTATCACTAGAGGGGTCCCCAGCAGGAGGAAGGAGGTCCTGATCCCTCTATATAGATCTTTATTATCACTAGAGGGGTCCCCAGCAGGAGGAAGGAGGTCCTGATCCCTCTATATAGATCTTTATTATCACTAGAGGGGTCCCCAGCAGGAGGAAGGAGGTCCTGATCCCTCTATATAGATCTTTATTATCACTAGAGGGGTCCCCAGCAGGAGGAAGGAGGTCCTGATCCCTCTATATAGATCTTTATTATCACTAGAGGGGTCCCCAGCAGGAGGAAGGAGGTCCTGATCCCTCTATATAGATCTTTATTATCACTAGAGGGGTCCCCAGCAGGAGGAAGGAGGTCCTGATCCCTCTATATAGATCTTTATTATCACTAGAGGGGTCCCCAGCAGGAGGAAGGAGGTCCTGATCCCTCTATATAGATCTTTATTATCACTAGAGGGGTCCCCAGCAGGAGGAAGGAGGTCCTGATCCCTCTATATAGATCTTTATTATCACTAGAGGGGTCCCCAGCAGGAGGAAGGAGGTCCTGATCCCTCTATATAGATCTTTATTATCACTAGAGGGGTCCCCAGCAGGAGGAAGGAGGTCCTGATCCCTCTATATAGATCTTTATTATCACTAGAGGGGTCCCCAGCAGGAGGAAGGAGGTCCTGATCCCTCTATATAGATCTTTATTATCACTAGAGGGGTCCCCAGCAGGAGGAAGGAGGTCCTGATCCCTCTATATAGATCTTTATTATCACTAGAGGGGTCCCCAGCAGGAGGAAGGAGGTCCTGATCCCTCTATATAGATCTTTATTATCACTAGAGGGGTCCCCAGCAGGAGGAAGGAGGTCCTGATCCCTCTATATAGATCTTTATTATCACTAGAGGGGTCCCCAGCAGGAGGAAGGAGGTCCTGATCCCTCTATATAGATCTTTATTATCACTAGAGGGGTCCCCAGCAGGAGGAAGGAGGTCCTGATCCCTCTATATAGATCTTTATTATCACTAGAGGGGTCCCCAGCAGGAGGAAGGAGGTCCTGATTCCTCTATATAGATCTTTAGTTAGATCTCATTTAGAATGCTCTGTCAAGTTCTGATGAAAGCTCTGAGGGATGAAACAAATCATGAGTATGCAGGAACTTAATATGTCCAGTCTTCAGCAAGACAGGAAAGAGGGGGGGGACACATGACTGAAACCTTTATATACAAGAAGGGTGTAAATAAGGTTCTGGAGGGTTGTATTTTCAATATGAAGCTACGATCCAGAACACGGGGACATGACCTCAAACAAGCAGGAGGAAAGTTTGAAACTGAACATAGAAAGTATTATTTTACTGAAAGAGTAGTGGATGCCGAGAACTGACTTCCAGGAGAGGTAGGAAATCAGATTTAAACTTGCTTGGGATGAACACAGGACTATCCTTGGACAGAGATGTTAGGGAAGACTCAGTGGACCATTGAGGACTTTTTGTACTTTTGAAGTAGTTCTATTGAATCGGTCCTGATTCCTCAATGGCATACACGTTATATACACGTGCCAGCCTTCACTCCTCACGTGCATCAATGAACCTTGGCCACCCATGGCCCTGTTGCTGGTTCACCGGTTTTCCCTGAACCACATTTGGTAGGTCCTGACCACTGCAGACCGACCATCACAATTTGGTCCTTGTCAAATCTGGCTCTTGGGAACCAAATGTGGGGATGGGGCCTTTGTTCCTTAAATATTGTAAAGTACCCTCCCAATGTTGATGGCCGAGCATGTGGCCTGGTATGGTTCAGGAGGGGACTCACTTTCCTGGCTGAATGCTTGCATAAGGACCTGTTTGAAATAATAGGGGGAACTCCAAACCACTTTTTGAAAGGGACAATACACATTAAAAAAAGCATGGGGTTCCCCTTAAAATTCCAACCAGTCCCTTATCCAGGCATGCAGCCTGGGTGCCCTGGAAAGGGAGGGCAGCGAGTGTGTGCCCCCTACCTTCTGAACCATATCAGGCCTCATGCCTTCCAACATGTGGAGGGTATCTTGCAAGGGAAAGGGGGTGGCAAAGCCTTCCCCCTTGCAAGACATCTTGTCCCCATGTTGAGGGAACATGGGTCTCATTCTCACATACGGTTCCCAAAACGGGTAGGGACTTCTCAGAATCTGGAAGCCCCCTTTATAATTAGAACATCCTCAGATACAAGATGTCCCACATTCCAACGTCAACATCGTCTGAGGTCATGTCCAGCAAAGCTATTTAGATCTCCTCAGCGCACTTAGGAGTTGTCTGAGCAGTGAATGTCTGTTCCCAGGCTCCTGTAACCCGTGTGCTCTGTCCCAGTTCCAATACCCTCCTATATATATAAAACTTAATGCTGCGCTAAAAAGAAGAATAAACCTACCAATACTACGTAAAACACCCCCAGAGGTTCAATATGTGTCAGCAAAGTCATCCTAACTATAATTATTATTGGTGCAAACACATGTAGCACCCCCTGACCTCTAGCAGCATGCGGGGGACTTCAAGGGCAGGGTGGGCTGACCCCATAGCCGGTTGTGGAATGTGAATGTAAAATTGGGAGCCAGTCATTTTAAGGGTTTTATTCCATCAGGAACTCAATGGGAGAGAGGGATAAGGACTACAGACATCTAGGTCAGTACAGAACTCCAGACTCTCAGACCACTTCACAGTGTAGAGGGCCTTTAAACTGATTGCAGTATCACCGTGTGTTGAAGAACCTTTCCTGCTCAGTAGACATAGTATAGAATTCCCTAGGCAAGACACCAGATTCCCTGTGAGGCCCAATCCCATAACACAGTGGCGGAAACTATCACGGCGGCCGCTATGGGGCTCGGGGCACAGGGGGGCCCAGCCAGGACGAGGAACAAAGGGGTCCCCCTGATGCAATGCGGGTCGCCTGGGTCGCTATGGCAGTGAGGAGGAATGCGCCGCTGTTCAGATCACTGACAACCTGCCCGTGATCTATGCAGCGGTGCATTCCTCCTCACAGCCGCTAGCAGCCAGCACCAGAGGAGGCGGGGCCCGGCGTAGGCAGCGGAGGAGGAGTCAGGGCCCTGCGTAGGCAGCAGAGGAGGCGGGGCCAAGCACCGACTGTGGAGGAGGAAGAGGCAGGGCCTCGGTGGTGGAGGACGCTGACAAGAGGTGTGCAGGGGTGTGACCAGCCCACGTGAGATGATCATTCACACCCCCAGGGGACTTTTTTTTGTTTTTGTGTGTAGCTTTGTGTAAATAAATACCACTTTCAGGTATGCAGGGGCCCGAAAGGGGGGGGGGGGGGTTTATAAAAAAAACTCTTATGCTATTATGTAAAAAAAGAATAATTTATTATTCACAAATAATTTAAAAATACAGATCACATTATCATAATTGAGAAACTGGTCAATAGGTAGACATGATGTGATATAATATAGTATAATAGCAAAAATCTTGATTGTTCATAATGAATTAAGCAGAAGCCATTCTTTCCTGGATGCCCCAACATGCTTCGCCTTAAAGTGACATTAAACACTCAGATTTTTTAACATAAAACAATACTGTAATGTGCGCCTTACTGTAATCCATGGTTGTTTCCCTTCTCTTTGCTGCTCTTCCTTTTAAATCTGTATCTGTTCTCATGCTGGGGCAGAACTTCTGTTTTGCAGCAGACTGCCTTGTCTCTGGAATAGATACATGGTGTCTGTGTGTAGATTTGCAACCTGAGCCAGCACTACAGGAAGAGGCACTCAGCTGCAAAGGGAAGTTCTCCCCAAGCATGAGAATACATGAGGATTTAAAAGGAAGAGCAGCAAAGAGAAGGGAAACAACCATGGATTACAGTAAGGCACACATTACAGTATTGGTTTATGTTAAAAAATCTGAGGGTTTAATGTCACTTTAAGGCTTCCTCAGGGGGATACTGATCCTAAAAAGAACTGATCGATATATGGCAAATCAGTTATTACATTGATACATATCACATGATGATTGTAAACATAATAACACATAAGACACGACATTGAGAAAAGAGAAAAGTGCCCATACATGACACATATGGAACAAAGCAGAAAATAATAAACACAATCAAAGAATATATAAAACAAGTCATAATAAAATGTGCACCTGCAGCCTGCTAAGGACCAAACTGCAAAAGGCCAAACGCGCGGACCGATGAAGGTAATGAATAAATAGACCAGAATGACGAAATTCCTCACAGAGAGGTCGTGTCCGAAGGCAGATTGTTTTTGTTTTTCTGCAGTATCTGAGCGCTGGATTGGTTACATTTTATGTTTATAGTTGCATTTTCAGCTCCTTGGGAGGAAGATTGAGATTTCCTGATATTTTGGTTTGGGAAGCACAGTGATCACTTTTGTTAAAGGAGAACTACGGGGTTAGGGCTTTTCCCAATAGTTCTCCTAAGGGTAGCGGGAGGACACAAACTAGCGTCCTCCCGTCACCCAAAGCTCAGTATACCGCGAGCTACAGCTCAGGTATACTGAGACGGCGCAGCTGAAACGGATCCCGACAATTATGTCTGGATCTGCCCAGCTGCGTGACTGACAGCTGGCTCTGCCTATCTAGAGGCAGAGCCAGCTGTACCCGCCCCCCTCTCCCGTCCATTCCGCCAGTCAGCGCTGGAGGATGGGAGCGGGGAGGGGGGAATCCAGTCCCTCCCCTGTCAGGATCGAGAAGTGAGCGAACGCCGGTATGTTCTCTCACTTCCCGATCTACTGAGCCGACCTGTGACAGTCTCATTGTCACAGGTCGGCTCGAACTATGAGGAGGAGTGAAAAGCACTCACCTCATAGTTCTCCGGGCTGATTTGATACCATCTGAGGAATTCTCTCCTCGCCCACCATGACAATGAAATGTCCCTTGTTGGGTGGACCTGTCATGGATGGGGAGGAGTAGTCACTGCCGGGAGCTGCCTCCAGTTCTGCACCCCGCATGGGGCTGAGACCCCCCCAAGCCTCCAGAGGGTGAGAGCTGATAGTGAGGGGTTTGTCCTCTCCGAGGGATGATGTCACAATGCTTATTATACGCTGACAACAATGACATAATCAAAAGGATGAACTTAACCCTCGCAGTGCAGGGGTAGTCCCGCTGTGCTGGGGGTAGTCCCACTGGAGTAGTCCTTTAAGTTCTTCTCAGGTCCTGGGGGGGTGGGTGGGGGGTGATAATTTCTGTTGTATGTGCTGATCGATCACATTTATTGTATGAGGACAGGCAGGGGCGTCCCGAGGCTCGGTGACACCCGGAGCGGAGACCCTGTGATACCCCACCGTGATGTCATCGCACATGTGCAATCGTCTTATCGACGACTGCTGGCGGCCATCTTGGTGATGGATGCTGGCACAGAGAGGAGGGGACGTTCACCCGGCGGGATGAGGTATGCCGCCAGGTCTCCTCCTCTCTCCTGACACTGCCGGGCTCTCGATCCATGACCGAGTGCTCGACTTTCCATAGGGGGGTGACTGTCAGTCATTTTGGTGTCACCCCTGTAATGGTGGCACCTGGGTGGGGGCCGCACCCCCCTTGTGACGCCACTGAGGACAGGTCTGGAAGACACGGCCATGGTCTATGGAAGTAATCAGTCCTGAACAATAAGAACGGGGACGCACGTCACTGCTCCAGGTAACAATTGTCCCCTCGGTGATGTGGGACGCTGCATCCAGTTCCAGGAATCGAATGTCAGAGGCTTTGTGATCCGTTACTGAACCTCCATTGTCCAATGTAAAGGTCAGTACACTCCGGAGGAGACATTTGGAGAAGTTTCGGCTCACTCCGCGACTGAAACCATGAAAAGACAACCTGAGAGAGAAGCCGTGTGCAGAGTCATGGGACGGTGCGTCTGTCCTGTACACAGACATGGAACGCTGCGCCTGTCCTGTACACAGACATGGAACTCTGCGCCTGTCCTGTACAGAGACATGGAACGGTGCGCCTGTCCTGTGCAGAGACATGGAACGCTGCGCCTGTCCTGTACAGAGTCATGGAACGGTGCGCCTGTCCTGTACAGAGACATGGAACGGTGCGCCTGTCCTGTACAGAGACATGGAACGGTGCGCCTGTCCTGTACAGAGACATGGAACGCTGCGCCTGTCCTGTACAGAGACATGGAACGCTGCGCCTGTCCTGTGCAGAGACATGGAATGCTGCGCCTGTCCTGTACACAGACATGGAACGCTGCGCCTGTCCTGTGCAGAGACATGGAATGCTGCGCCTGTCCTGTACACAGACATGGAACGCTGCGCCTATCCTGTACAGAGACATGGAACGGTGCGCCTGTCCTGTACAGAGTCATGGAACGCTGCGCCTGTCCTGTACAGAGTCATGGAACGCTGCGCCTGTCCTGTACAGAGTCATGGAACGCTGCGCCTGTCCTGTACAGAGTCATGGAACGCTGCGCCTGTCCTGTACAGAGTCATGGAACGCTGCGCCTGTCCTGTACAGAGTCATGGAACGGTGCGCCTGTCCTGTACAGAGACATGGGACGGTGCGCCTGTCCTGTGCAGTCATGGAACGGTGCGCCTGTCCTGTACAGGGTCATGGAACGCTGCGCCTATCCTGTACAGAGACATGGAACGGTGCGCCTGTCC
>NW_017307387.1:39185-39898 GCF_000935625.1 Nanorana parkeri
TGTCCTGTACGGAGTCGTGGAACGGTGCGCCTGTCCTGTACGCCTGTCCTGTGTCATTCTGAGCCTGATGAAGGGGACCCCTTGTGGCCCCGAAAGCGCTTGTATTGGATGGCAATGTGCCATTAAAATGGATCATTGATTTACTATTGCGGTGTGCTGGTGACATTATTCTCATCTTTTGTCCTGTACAGAGACATGGAACGCTGCACCTGTCCTGTAGAAAGCTGAAGAAAGGGGGAGGGGTTATAATGACACTGTCACCATTGAAGCTGAATAAAGGGGGAGGCGTTATAATAGCACTGTCACCATTGAAGCTGAAGAAAGGGGGAGGGGTTATAATTACACTGTCACCATTGAAGCTGAACAAAGGGGGAGGGGTTATAATGACACTGTCACCAATGAAGCTGACTAAAGGGGGAGGGGTTATACCACCAGCATCGATAGTGGCATTATTTTATTTAAACATTTATAGCCCCCTCAGCTCCACCCCCAGCATACAGGCTCCACCCCAGCACACAGGCTCCTCCTCCTAGCACACAGACTCTATGCTCCTCTGGCTCTGATGACAGATCTATCAGCACACAGACATCGGGAGATCTCTCCGGGGTGTCTGGAGGTGGAGGGAGGAGAGGCTGCCAGGGTGGGCGGGATGTCTAGGAAGGAAAGATTGTGTGGGCGGGGTTTGGGTTGTGGGCGGTGTTTTTGTGAACTAA
>NW_017307387.1:39926-41616 GCF_000935625.1 Nanorana parkeri
TCGTTCTACTCACTCATCACTTGTCTCCTGAGTTCGGAGGAGGTGGCTGTGAGCTGCGCTGTGCACGATGAGCTCCCAATGTCCCCGCTGTCACAAGACCGTCTACTTCGGTGAGTGTGCAACTATGTGTGTCTGATATAACTCCCATCATCCCTCCACTCTGTGTCTGATATAACTCCCGTCATCACCAGCTCCCCGCTATGTGTGTCTGATATAACTCCCATCATCTCTCCCACTGTGTGTGTCTGATATAACTCCCATCATCATCAGCTCCCCACTATGTGTGTATCTGACATAACTCTCACCATCCCCCCCAATGTGTGTGTCTGATATAACTCCCATCATCTCTCCCACTGTGTGTGTCTGATATAACTCCCGTCATCACCAGCTCCCCGCTATGTGTGTCTGATATAACTCCCATCATCCTCCCACTGTGTGTGTCTGATATAACTCCCATCATCTCTCCCACTGTGTGTGTCTGATATAACTCCCATCATCATCAGCTCCCCACTATGTGTGTATCTGACATAACTCTCACCATCCCCCCCAATGTGTGTGTCTGATATAACTCCCATCATCTCTCCCACTGTGTGTGTCTGATATAACTCCCATCATCTCTCCCACTGTGTGTGTCTGATATAACTCCCATCATCATCAGCTCCCCACTATGTGTGTATCTGACATAACTCTCACCATCCCCCCCAATGTGTGTGTCTGATATAACTCCCATCATCTCTCCCACTGTGTGTGTCTGATATAACTCCCATCATCATCAGCTCCCCACTATGTGTGTATCTGACATAACTCTCACCATCCCCCCCAATGTGTGTCTGGTATAACTCCCATCATCATCCCTTCCATCTCCTTCAACCACATTACTCCCCCCCCCCATCCCCCGGTGATGATTGTGGTTGGGTTTTCTCTGGTCTGTGGAGATCCTGTGATTCCTCCTCACCAGCCAATCCTATCATCTCCATCCTGTATTGCTGTGTGTGTGTCATCTGATTCCGGGGTGTCATCTCCATCCTGTATTGCTGTGTGTGTGTCATCTGATTCCGGGGTGTCATCTCCATCCCGTATTGCTGTGTGTGTCATCTGATTCCGGGGTGTCATCTCCATCCCGTATTGCTGTGTGTGTCATCTGATTCCGGGGTGTCATCTCCATCCCGTATTGCTGTGTGTGTCATCTGATTCCGGGGTGTCATCTCCATCCCGTATTGCTGTGTGTGTGTCATCTGATCCGGGGTCCCCTCACCGACTATAAGGAAGACGAAGATGGGGGTCACCTAAAAAGTATGATGGACGGGTGTCATTCTGATCCTCTGGCTTTTTTTTCTTCACCTGAAGATTTGCTGCCTTATAGGTAACAACTAGAAATCCGGGGCCACTTCCTGGGCACCCCTGAAATCCGGGGCCACTTCCTGTGCCTGGGCACCCATGTTCTGTATCCTCATAGGTGTATACCTGCAGTGTGAGATCTCAGGCACTGCTGCCTCAGCTTGCCGGTCTCCCCGGATTGGGTGATGTCACCGCTGTGCTGATCACAGTTCTCCTTGCTGGAGGGGAAGCTGCAGCTGAGGACCTGCAGTGCCAGGATCTCCCTGCTTCTCCTTCATCTCCATACTCATCCCACCCGCCGACCAATGACCCGCTGTTGGATTACCTGTCGGGGGGGGGGGGGGGCGCTCTG
>NW_017307387.1:45080-47822 GCF_000935625.1 Nanorana parkeri
GGGGCAGCTCTGACCCGGGAAAGCAAAGCCCTGCCCCCAACAAGATGTCTGCCTGCACCCCAAGACATTCACCTGAAGGAGGTCAGGAATGGTCGGCTCTCGTCAGCCCAGGAGAGGGGCAATGGTTGTTAACCGCCCAACAGCATGCCTGGGCCGTACCAGTGTTATGGGGCCACCCCGTGACACCCGGCGGGACCTGTCGTTGCCGCCCACCCCGTGACACCCGGCGGGACCTGTCGTTGCCGCCCACCCCGTGACACCTGTTGTTATTGCTCACCCCTATCATTGCTTACCCCATGACAAGGCGTACCACCTGTCATGATTGCTTACCTCACAACACCGGGGAGCGTCGCTCAATTCGTGGCCTTCGCCCCGAGGGGGCCCGTTGTCCTCGCTCTGCCCGCGTCGTCAGTATAACGTTGGTGTCTTAGCAGTAGGAGACTAGCAGAATGTGGCTATCAGTTGCATGTCCAGCCATATCCTGAGAGCAGAGTGTGAAAGAGTCCCTGTGTGGCCCCTGGGAGTGTTGGTCCCTGTGTGGCCCCTGGGAGTGTTGGTCCCTGTGTGGCCCTGGATTGGCATGATGGTTGATAACAAGTTTCAGTATAAACTCTGTCATGACCACTGATGAAGGTGTGATAACAGGCCGGGGCTGTCTGTAACCATAACAGAGGCACTCCGGCTGTAATACTCGGGGCAGACTAGCTCTGATGTACACATATACCATAGAGAGGTTTGTCCAGCTCTGGTGCACCGTGCTCACATGTCGTGGGGGGTTGTCCAACTACGACACACACCATATACCATGGCGGGGTATGTCTAGGACTGACGCACACCATACACTATAATGCCAAAAGTATTGGGCCCCTCCCCCTCCAAATCATTGGATTCAGGTGTATGAGGAAACTGCGTGCCTGGCCTTCTCCTCCAACATCAGTACCTGACCTCACAAATGGTCCAACATTCCCATAGACACACTCCTAAACCTTGTGGACGCCATCCCAGAAGAGCTGAAGCTGTTATAGCGGCAAAGGGCGGAGCCAACCCAATACTGAACCCTACGGACTAAGACTGGGATGCCATCAAAGTTCATGTGCGTGTAAAAGCGTCCCAATACTTTTGGTAATATATAGTATATACCATAGCGGGTCATGTCTGGGGCTGGCGCACGCCATATACCGTAGTGGGGTCATGTCTGGGGCTGGCACACGCCATATACCGTAGCGGGGCATGTCTAGGGCTGGCACACGCCATATACCGTAGCGGGGCATGTCTAGGGCTGGCACACGCCATATACCGTAGCGGGGCATGTCTAGGGCTGGCACACGCCATATACCGTAGCGGGGCATGTCTAGGGCTGGCACACGCCATATACCATAGCGGGGCATGTCTAGGGCTGGCGCACGCCATATACCGTAGCGGGGGATGTCTGGGGCTGGCGCACGCCATATACCGTAGCGGGGGATGTCTAGGGCTGGCGCACGCCATATACCGGCAGGGCGGAGGAATAATGGGTCTGTGTGTTTTCTTGCAGCGGAGAAGGTCAGCTCTCTGGGGAAGAATTGGCACCGATTCTGCCTGAAATGTGAGATGTGCAGTAAGATCCTCTCTGCCGGGGGGCACGCCGAGGTGAGAACCCGATACCGAGAAATCCTGTTATCAGATCCGGAGCCGGGCCCGGGAAACCCAACACACTGCCCGTCACCAGGTCTACCCTGCAACTTCTATGTCCGTCCTTTCTCTGCCACCTTCCTGCAACTTCTCCTCTGTCCCTTGTTCCTCTGCCACCTTCCTGCAGCTTGTCCTTTCCCTGTCCGTCCTTCCTCTGCCACCTTCCTGCAGCTTGTCCTTTCTCTGTTCGTCCTTCCTCTGCCACCTTCCTGCAGCATGTCCTTTCCCTGTCCGTCCTTCCCCTGCCACCTTCCTGCAGCATGTCCTTTCCCTGTCCGTCCTTCCCCTGCCACCTTCCTGCAGCATGTCCTTTCCCTGTCTGTCCTTCCCCTGCCACCTTCCTGCAGCTTGTCCTTTCTCTGTCCGTCCTTCCCCTGCCACCTTCCTGCAGCTTGTCCTTTCCCTGTCCGTCCTTCCCCTGCCACCTTCCTGCAGCTTGTCCTTTCCCTGTCCGTCCTTCCCCTGCCACCTTCCTGCAGCTTGTCCTTTCCCTGTCCTTCGTTCCTCTGCCACCTTCCTGCAGCTTGTCCTGTCCGTCCTTCCTCTGCCACCTTCCTGCAGCATGTCCTTTCCCTGTCCTTCGTTCCTCTGCCACCTTCCTGCAGCTTGTCCTTTCCCTGTCCGTCCTTCCCCTGCCACCTTCCTGCAGCTTGTCCTTTCCCTGTCCTTCGTTCCTCTGCCACCTTCCTGCAGCTTGTCCTTTCCCTGTCCTTCGTTCCTCTGCCACCTTCCTGCAGCTTGTCCTTTCTCTGTTCGTCCTTCCTCTGCCACGTCTCTTCACCTTCCAGTAATTTTGTCCTTTTTTCTCCAGAGCTCAGTTTATCTAGGAGCCCTAGACATACCCCCGACCCCCCATATCAGTGTGTGGCTCTATTTTTAGGGGCCCCGCAGATAGTGCGGCAGCAGCAGACACCCCGACGCTGTCAGATTAGTAAGTGTCTGCAGATAATGGTTGGGCGCCTTGTAAAGCATGAGACGTGCAGAGACCTGCCGGGCAGACAGACGCACATTGTTCAGAAGCTGCTGCGTCATGATGACGGGGTCCCCTCCGCGGTCCTCTGTCGGGGGGAG
>NW_017307387.1:47861-48534 GCF_000935625.1 Nanorana parkeri
CTCAGCAGCCCGGAGAGGAGGGAGGGTGAGGGGAGGACCGGAGCCAGAGGATGAACATGACCCTCGTATTGGTGCACTGTGTAACCTGCTGCAGAAGGGAACCGCTGCACCATCCACTGCATTATTATATAAATAGCTCTGACATATACCGCAGCGGTGTACAGAGAACACTGAGCCAGTCTGTGTACCAGAAGAGCTGACCTCCCCCCAATCGCACACTATTATTATACATTTATATAGCTCTGACATATACCGCAGCGGTGTACAGAGAACACTGAGCCAGTCTGTGTACCAGAAGAGCTGACCTCCCCCCAATCGCACACTATTATTATACATTTATATAGCTCTGACATATACCGCAGCGGTGTACAGAGAACACTGAGCCAGTCTGTGTACCAGAAGAGCTGACACCCTACACCCCCCCCGTCACACACTGTTATTATACATTACATTTATATAGCTCTGACATATACAGCAGCGCTGTACAGAGAACATTGAGCCAGTCACATCAGCCTCTGCACCAGAGGAGCTTACACTCTAATGTCCCCCCACAGTCACACCCTGCTATTATACATTGATATGGCTCTGACATATTCCACAGCGCTGTACAGAGAACACTGAGCTATTCACATCAGTCTCTGAGATTCCAGGGTGGGTGGGGGGGGGGGGGGGT
>NW_017307387.1:48859-51668 GCF_000935625.1 Nanorana parkeri
GCTGTGTGCAGATGGCGATTCTCTTACTGGGGTTCCCACCATCTGTCATGGCCGCACACGGGGGAATCTGCAGCTGCTGCGTATGGTGCGCTGTATGGTGGGGTGTGGAGGCAGCTGTCACATGTAGGGTGTAGATCGGGGTGTGATCAGCATGCTGGGAATGTCATGTGCGCCAATCCTGGGTGTAGCATGACTGTGTCTGCTGTACATTGAATGGACTGATGGGACGGTGACCCCAATTTCTGTGTCTGTACATTGCCTGCACTGTGATGGGGACCCCTGATCTGTCTATGTGTTGTGATGGCACGAGGACCCCCAGTCTGTCTCTGTGATGGCACGAGGACCCCCGGTCTGTCTCTGTGCGCGGTGATGGAACGGTGACCCCCGATGTGTCTCTGTGCGCTGTGATGGCACGGGGTCCCCCCGGTCTGTCTCTGTGATGGCACGGGGTCCCCCCGGTCTGTCTCTGTGATGGCACGGTGTCCCCCCCGGTCTGTCTCTGTGATGGCACGGGGTCCCCCCGGTCTGTCTCTGCGCTGTGATGGGACAGACCCGGCTGTAGTGTTGGTGGGAGATGTTAATGATCAGTGAAGCGTGGAGGCAGTCAGGGGCCCGCACCAGAAACGTCTGGAATGTGTCAGCCGCCCCGGTTAAACTCATTAATGTGCAGAGTTCCCAGAGCGCCGCATCCTGCCAGTTAATTATTATAGAATCTGCTGCCCATCTCTGCCCTGAAAATGTCTGCCGAGAGTGCAGTCCTGGGGCCCCTCATATACACGGTGTTCACTGTACTGTCCTGGGGCCCCTCATATACACGGTGTTCACTGTACTGTACAATTCTGGGGCCCCCACTATACAGTGTTCTCTATATGAGGGGCACCAGGACTGTACAGTACAGAGAACACTTTATAGTGGGGGCCCATGACTGTACAGTACAGAGACTGTGTATACCGGGGCCCCAGGACTGTACAATACAGAGACCGTGCATCCCAGGGGCCCCAGGATTGTACAGTACAGAGAACACTGTATTTGAGGGGCTCCAGGACTGTACAGTGTTCGCTGTACTGTACAGTCCTGGGGCCCCCGGTATGCACCATCTCTCTGTATTGTACATTCTTGGGGCCCCTGGTATACAGTGTTCGCTGTACTGTACAGTCCTGGGGCCCCCGGTATGCACCATCTCTCTGTATTGTACATTCTTGGGGCCCCTGGTATACAGTGTTCTCTGTACTGTACAGTCCTGGGGCCCCCGGTTTGCACAGTGTTCTCTGTACTGTACAGTCCTGGGCCCCCCGGTTTGCACAGTGTTCTCTGTACTGTACAGTCCTGGCCCATGGTATGCACTGTCTCTGTACTGTACAGTCCTGGGGCCCCCGGTATGCACTGTCTCTCTGTACTGTACAGTCCTGGGGCCCCCGGTTTGCACAGTGTTCTCTGTACTGTACAGTCCTGGGGCCCCTGGTATGCACAGTGTTCTCTGTACTGTACAGTCCTGGGGCCCCCGGTTTGCACAGTGTTCTCTGTACTGTACAGTCCTGGGGCCCCTGGTATGCACTCTTTGTACTGTACAGTCCTGGGGCCCCCGGTATGCACTGTCTCTCTGTACTGTACAGTCCTGGGGCCCCCGGTTTGCAGTGTTCTCTGTACTGTACAGTCCCGACACATAGATGACTCCTGAACATGCCAAAATTAACATTAACAACAAAAACCCCTGAGAATCCATTCCTGGCGCCGGGTCTGGTTGGATGACGTGTACACACAGCGAGTGTCCCAAATCCCGGGAATAAATATTTCTACAATGGTGAGATTTCTCCGAGTTTTCTTATAATAAATGTCTGAGGCTTTGCAGACTCTGATGTCACGTACGGTTCTAGGAGGGGGTCCGGTGACAAGTCCACTGTTCACCCCCCTCAGACACAGGGGTGGTAGAGCCCTGATCATATGACTCTAGGCTGTGGGGGAGACTCCATCTTTATAAAGAGGGGTACAGTGCTGTCATTGGGGATAATGGGGTACAGGATGAGTATTGCTGCTCCCCGTTGTGTGCTGTATCTTCTATTATAACCCGTACAATACGTATTGAAGGGAATTTATCAAAACTGGAGCAGACAAAATCTGGAGCAGCTGTGCACGGCAACCAATCAGCTTCTCTCTTTCATTTTCAAATCTTAACTGAAGAGAGAAGCTGATTGGTTGCCAAGCACAGCTGCCCAGATTCTGCCTGCTCCAGTTTTGATAAATCCCCCCATTGTGTACCGAAAGGTAAGAACGATGGACGGCTCCTCCTCTGGGAGTTCTTGGACTGTGGGGCTGGTGTTGGGACTACATGGGGGTGTCCTGTTCCTTCCTAATGCAATTAAAGGGCCACTGATCAGGAAGTACAAACTGGTCCCATAAGAAATGTTCTCAATGTTTGTGGCAGAATATCAGATGAGGTGATGGGGAGATTTACTAAAGGGGTAGAGGCTGGCCATGGGGCTTGTAGAGGCTGGCCATGGGGCTTGTAGAGGCTGGCCATGGGGCTTGGTAAATAAGGTGCAAAGAAAATTTACAAAAATCTGGATTTTTTATTTTTTATTTGCACCTTCCTGATTCCATGTTTTGTGTTCTTCAAAGGAACCCCCTTCCGCCCGAAGTAGTACTGATAGCAGTAGGCTGCCCGGTGTGCATACATATCCGATCTCCTCTGTGAAGCCGGAGCAGATGATGCATATGTGGCAATGAATGATTTTCATATACAGTAACCTCTTTTATTTTAAATTAATTAATGGGGTAGTCCAGTTACCCCTCTCCACCCCCCCTCTCTCTT
>NW_017307387.1:51878-62089 GCF_000935625.1 Nanorana parkeri
CTCTCTTTCCTTCTACCAGATTTGCTTTGTGCAGGAAATATTATGGATTGAAGTTAGTAAAGGGTATTGGGGTATGGGAATGGATGGGGGGCACACTGAGGGGTGTTAGGGATGAATAGGACTGGGGGTACAATGAGGGGTATTGGGGTCAGGAATGAATTTGATTGGGGCACAACGTGTTATTGGGGTGGGGGAGGAATAGGATTAAGTGTTGGATGAGTAGGATTGGGGGTACACTAAGGGGTATGGGGGATGAATAGGTTTGTGGGGGGGGGGGATACTGATGGGTATTGGGGAAGAATAGGATTGGGAGCACACTGAGGAGTATTGGGGTCAGGAATTAATTGGACTGGGGTACACAGCGTTGTTGTGGTGGGGGAGAAATAGGATTGGGGCCACACTGTGGAGTATTGGGGGAGGAATTGGATTGGGTCACACTGAGTAGCAGAAGGATTGGATTGGGGGCACATTGAGGTGTGTCAGGGTGATGGATGGATTGGATGTGTAGCACCCTTAGGCATATTGGAATGTGGGGGGGTAAGATGGGGTGCACAATGAGTGTATGAGGATAGGGGAGGGAATGGATGAGTGGCACTTCTAGGTGGGGAAGGGCTATGAAAAGGATTGGGGGGCACATTGAGGGACATTGTGGGTGAGGTACGAAGTGAATGAAATAAGTTGACTGACGTTGGTCTGTTCTCCTCGGACTCTTCAGAAGTGTTCTGTACGACAGAAGATTGTGGAGTGTGAAGCATCTTATGGTCTTAGAGCTGATGGCGGTCACACCCTGGGCGTGTTCTCTGTCTGCCATGTCCTAATCTTATCTACCAGTGTGCTTTGCAGTCAGAGGGGGCTTCTGGGTAATTTCCTCTGATCAGTTGTCTCTCCTTATGACTAGTATCTTTCATACATGGATTCTAGGATGGGCAGAGACCCCTCCCTTTCCACGATGGAGACTTCACCATTGCCAACTCCATTTGGGCAAGCTGAAGGACTCGCTGATGCCCTGTGAGGAGAGTGTACCACACCATGGAAGCAGATTTGGGGTTCTATCATTGCAGGCAGTTTATTCATTTTACCTGAAGCACCTAAATACATTCCAGGAGCAAAAAATGGTCTTCAATGTCTTCCAGTTCATTATCTTTTAGAAAGTAGCCACAGCCTGAGTAGAAAAGCCTGCCCACTGCCAGCATGCTGCATAGAAGGACCCTTGTTCTCTGTGAGGAAGAAGTGGTGTCTCTGCAGAGGTCAGACATGCCCCCTGCTGAACCAGAACTTTCCAATGCGCAGGGAGTATGAGCGTTGCACACCTTTTGTTTTGATGCACCTAGAATGTATTTACCTTCGCTAAAATGACTTCACTACCTGTAATACATTATGGATGGCAATGTGTCTCTGTGGAGGGGGGATCATGGATTGGGATGAGTGACTGGAATGGTACTGATTCTAGGGAGAAGGATGACCCACAAACAATCGGCTTTGAACATCTATTGGAATAGCTGCGTGCCAGTCCCGGTCATTGCTCTCCGCACGTCGGGTCATGGGATGTGAGGTCCTGGTTTCTATTAATAAGTGTCAGAAATGGAGCACTTCCTGTCGCTCAGAGTTCAGTGACCCCACAGCTGGGACTGGACCATCCAGCGATCTTCCTGTGCACACCCGAATCCCTCTGCATTGCACCATTCTGACAATTGTACAGATTGTAGAGCATCTAAAGTGGGATTCCAGCCAACACTTTTAGTACTGAATAGAATGGGGGAAGAGTCTGTGTCCCCACAAGGAGATTTTCCCTTTCTCCCTGTTCTGGGCACACTGTGTATCACGGCATGAAAGCATGTCTTTAGGAAAGGGGTCCATGGATGACAAAAAAAAAAATGGAGGCTCCAATCGTACCAGACTCCATCCAAAATCAAGAACAGCGTTTGGCTGTATGTATGCATGTATGATTTTTAAAGACCAGTAAATAAAAAAAAAACTACTAGAACTGACATATAAAACCTTTTACCTTCTGTTTGCAAAGTGATATCTATATAATTTGTTGGTGTCCCAGTTGCTCTGCATTGGCTAACAATTCTATACGAAAGTGGTTTAAAAGCAGGTAACTAATCCCTGGATTTCCATCCAAATCTTGACATTTCATAGGAACTGATTTTCTATAGTCCTTGTCATCCAGTCATGAAATAACTCCTCTCCTCATGTTCTTCCCATCGATGTCCTATCTGTATATCTCCTCGTGTTCTTCACATGGGTGTCCTCTCTGTATATCTCTTCTCCTCGTGTTCTTCCCATTGGTGTCCTCTGGTCTCCTCTCCTTGTGTTGTACCCGTTGGTTGCCTTTCTTCTCCTCTCTTAATGTTCTTGCCAATAGTTTCCCTCTCTGTATGTCTCCTTTTCTCATGTTCTACCCATTGGTGTCCTCTGTGTATGTCTTCTCTGGTCTTGTTCTTCTCGTTGGTGGCCTCCCTGTATGTCTCCTGTCGTGTGTCCTACACAGGACATTAATGACTTATTTTCCCCTCTCCTTGTTTTCTTCCTATTGGTGTCCTCTCTCTGTCTCCTTTTCATCTTGTTCTTCCCATTTTGTGATCTCTATTTCTCCTCTTCTCGTGTTCATCCTTTTGGTGTCCTCTCTCTGGTGTCCTCTCTCTGGTGTCCTCTCTCTGGTGTCCTCTCTCTGGTGTCCTCTCTCTGGTGTCCTCTCTCTGGTGTCCTCTCTCTGGTGTCCTCTCTCTGGTGTCCTCTCTCTGGTGTCCTCTCCTCAGGTTCTTGACCTTGGTGTCTTTTCTGTATGGTTCAACTTCTGTACTTCCCATTGGTGTCCTCTCTGTACGTTTCCTCTAGTCTTGTTCTTCTTGTTGGTGGTCTTCCTGTATGTCGCCTGCCTTGTGTTCTGCCTGTTGATGTCCTCCTTATCTCTCTCCTCCTGTTCTTTTATATTGGTGTCATCTTTGTATGTTACTTTTTTGCTCTTGTTCCTCCCATTGGTGACCTCGCTCTATCGCCTCTCTTCAGTTTCTTCCCGTTGGTGCCCTCTCTGTATGTCTCATCTGGTCTTGTTCTCCTTTAAGATGGTCTTCCTGTATGTCACCTGTACTGCATTCTACCTATTTGATGTCCTCTTCAACTCCCCTCCTCCTTTTCTTTATATTGGTGTCCTCTTTGTTACCTTTTTTGCTTCTTCTCATTGGTGACCTTGCTCTAACTCCTCCTTTTTAGGTTCTTCCCGTTTGTGTCCTCTCTGTATGACTCCCCTCCCCCTCTGTTCTTCCCATTATTGTCCTCTCAGGTGTCCTCTCTCTGGTGTCCTCTCTCTGGTGTCCTCTCTCTGGTGTCCTCTCCTCAGGTTCTTGCCCTTGGTGTCTTTTCTGTATGGTTCAACTTCTGTACTTCCCATTGGTGTCCTCTCTGTACGTTTCCTCTAGTCTTGTTCTTCTTGTTGGTGGTCTTCCTGTATGTCGCCTGCCTTGTGTTCTGCCTGTTGATGTCCTCCTTATCTCTCTCCTCCTGTTCTTTTATATTGGTGTCATCTTTGTATGTTACTTTTTTGCTCTTGTTCCTCCCATTGGTGACCTCGCTCTATCGCCTCTCTTCAGTTTCTTCCCGTTGGTGCCCTCTCTGTATGTCTCATCTGGTCTTGTTCTCCTTTAAGATGGTCTTCCTGTATGTCACCTGTACTGCATTCTACCTATTTGATGTCCTCTTCAACTCCCCTCCTCCTTTTCTTTATATTGGTGTCCTCTTTGTTACCTTTTTTGCTTCTTCTCATTGGTGACCTTGCTCTAACTCCTCCTTTTTAGGTTCTTCCCGTTTGTGTCCTCTCTGTATGACTCCCCTCCCCCTCTGTTCTTCCCATTATTGTCCTCTCTGTATGTCTGCTCTTCTCTCCTTCGGTTGTTCTAATTGGTGTCCTCTCTGCATGTCTCCTTTTAGGTGTCAACATTGGTGGAGTTGGGTCCTATATCTACGATACGACACCCCGTGCCTCTGAGGACCAGGGACCTGTGACCCCCACTGTCAATGCTGCAAACAATGCCCCCAAGCTAGCTACACGAGGTGTGTACCCACCACAGGGGAATCTATGGAGAAAGGACTTGTGTCCTGGATCCCTTATTTATATGTCCTTCTCTTGTACAGTTGTGGCCCCGACACGGACATTTGCTGGGGAGACGGCCATGTGCCCAGGCTGCGGGAAGGCTGTCTACTTTGGTGAGTGGTTTCTTATTTTATGTTCAGGGATTTCTGTACCGAGCGATCGTTCCGAAATATGACCTGTGCCCTTTCTTACAGCGGAGAAGGTGACATCACTAGGCAGAAACTGGCACCGTCCCTGCCTCCGATGCCAGCGCTGTAACAAGACATTGACTGCTGGGGGACATGCAGAGGTGGGTGCAGAGATGTGAGGGATGTGGAACTTGGGAAGTGTGTGAAGAAGAGGGATGTGATGGCGGGAGTCACTTGGGGGGGGGGAGAGTGGGTGGGAGGATGTGATTGTGGGTGGGGATTAAAGGGTCAGTTATGGATGCATTCATGTGGGTTCAGACAGATGGTACTATTCTACTGTGAGGTGAAAAAACCCACCTCCTATTCACAGCTGTTTCCTGTGGAAAATGGTAACATGTAATGGATCTTACAGCCTCACTTGAATAAATTAGAAGCTCATATTTGCTATGTGTCTGACCACTGCATTCATGCAATGTGTCAGGAAAGATGTAATGGTGGGTGGCAGGAGGGACATGATTGGGAGTGGGACATTCAGAGGTGGGAGAAGTGATGTGATGGGGAGTGGGATATTCAGAGGTGGGAGAAAAGGCGTTCTAGCAGGTGAGACTTGCAGAAGTGGGAGAAGAGATGTCCTGGCAGGTGGGGCAAGCAGAGGTGGGAGATCAGATTTGATGGTTGGTGGGACATGCAGAGGCAGGAGAAGAGATTTGATGGGGAGTGGGACGTGCAGAGGTGGAAGATCAGATTTGATGGTTGGTGGGACATGCGGAGGTGGGTAGAAGAGATGTTTTGGCAACTTGGATGAATTGATTGAAAGATGTGATAGCAAGAGGGGGGGCTTGGGGAGGTAGAAAGGAAATGTGGAGTGTGGCGGACCCCGGTACTCAAGATGAGTATGTCCGCCGCTGTATTCTTCCTTGCTCAGGATATTGGAACCTGCTGATCTTTAGCTCCCAGTTTCCCCAGTCACTAGTCGGGACCGAGTGTAGGGTGAAACAAACTCTCTGATTTGTTGAGCAACTGTACAACCTTTTATACACAAAATGATCAGATAAAACTATAATCCCATCACATCCACCCTGCCCTCCCCCAGACATTCTGACTGCACAACCCAGCAGGGGTTCACCTGCTAGAGAGCTCCAGACAGCCATAGCAGGAGCCTGGCCAGAATGTCATTGTCATGAGTTCCTTCAGAGTACAAAGGGAGATCACGGGGGGTGCTGGCAGGCTTTTGATAAACAGGTTACACAGTATAACATAATTAAACACAACTCAACACCAATACACATTTAACTCCTAAACTGATGACCATGTCGTCACATGGAGGTGTATAGGGGTGATGGTGGGGTTGGAGGTGTTTAGCTGGAAGGTAACTTTTTTGGGCTGTACAAATGCACAAGGTGTCTGTGTCGGTTCCCATAAGCCTGTATATTCTGTAAGCTGAGGAACTCATCAGTGTTTTTTTGAAGCCATGAATGTTTTCTGCTGCTACAGTGAACTGCAGAAGTGAAAGATGAATTGGGGAAAATGACACGGCAATGTATATTAGAAGGTCACCATAGTGTGTCTCTCCGTGTAACCCACCACTCTGCTCTCTCTCCCCCCAGCATGACGGCTTGCCGTACTGCCACGTGCCCTGCTACGGACATCTCTTTGGACCAAAAGGTCAGTGCTGGGTACCAGAGCTCACTGCTGACAGTTGCATAGAACCAGAGGCTGCGCACCTCACTGGAATCTCTGGTGTTAGAGTTTTTATTTATTGGTTGTCTTAGAAATGATCTGTTTTTATTCTTTACATGAAGCATTAGTGATCTGCTTCTGAGGATTGCTCAGCCCCCCCGTGTGGCGTGTGCCCTGTGCCCCCGTGTGTAAGGAGTGTTTCCATACTGTGTATATACATCTGAGGGCAGCACACAGAGCCTGGCACGGCCTGCCTTCTGTCTCTGTATTATAAAAGCTGTGTGCATTCCTTTACCGTGATTAATATCCGACCTTTGTATGAAATTGTACATTTTGTAGCGGGAGGAATCCTCCCCGGCAGATCTTCACATACTGAACAAACAAGGGATCCGATTCTAAGACATCCGAAGGCTCTGTTACCTCCTGGCACACGCCGTGCCCTAAATAAATAATTGGCTATTCTTTGCGGATTTCACATAAGAAACGCCACAAAACTCCAATATTTCTGCGATAACCGTTTAGTAAATAGAAATATTAAAACTGAGCACATGAAGCACGGCAGCGGGAACGGATCGGTGAATTGCAGATATATAGCGGGATTCATCACATAACCCCCATATGTGGGTATCTGTCCTGGATATGGATTGGGGAATTGCCTGCAGTGTATAGCGGGAGTCATCACATAACCCCCATATGTGGGTATCGGGCCCCGTCCTGGGTATGAATTGGTGAATTGCCTGCAGTATCTAGCGGAAGTCATCACATACCCCACATGTGGGTATCTGGCCCCATCCTGGGTATAGATGGGTGAATTGCCTGCAGTATATAGCAGGAATCATCACATAACCCCCACATGTGGGTATCTGGCCCCATCCTGGGTATGGATCAGTAAATTGCCTGCAGTGTATAGCAGGAATCATCACATAACCCCCACATGTGGGTATCTGGCCCCATCCTGGGTATGGATCAGTAAATTGCCTGCAGTGTATAGCAGGAATCATCACATAACCCCCACATGTGGGTATCTGGCCCCATCCTGGGTATGGATCAGTAAATTGCCTGCAGTGTATAGCAGGAATCATCACATAACCCCACATGTGGGTATCGGGCCCCATCCTGGGTATCCGGGTGGAGTACGTGGTGGATCTTTGATCTGGCTCCCATTCTGTGGTTCTTCCTCCAAATCATAACCAGAGCGCTGTCTAATCGTATTTCAGCACAGCACAATGTCCAGCAATTTCCTCTCCAATTGGAAGTCGGACTCACATCTGCTTTTATTTGTGGAAATCACTTTCTGGTGGGATGTAGAGAGGAGCACAGTGCACTACCCATCCGCCTCATTCACACCCTGCCCCGCTGTGACCTCCATCTGCTCCTCCTACCACACACAGCGGCTCCCGGTAGTTGATAACAATGAGCATTTTGCCATGTCCCAAACCTGCACATATTTCTACTAAAGAGGCGCTCCACCCCAAATACCAGAATCTTAAAGGAGAGTATTGTAATGTAGTGCGTCTGCCTTGTTCCCTCTATACACACAGGAATGTGAGTACGGGTGGAGCTCGGCTCTCGCATCATCTCCAGGCTGGCTTCTCAAAGCTGCTTTTCTGTCTGTCAGGAAATGGAAATTTTTTTTCCAGCTGGCATCATTTCCACTGGCATAGCCGCGCTGTACGCTGCTACTGCCTGTGTCTGCATTACAGCTGGACTGTACGCTGCTACTGCCTGTGTCTGCATTACAGCTGGACTGTACGCTGCTACTGCCTGTGTCTGCATTACAGCTGGACTGTACGCTGCTACTGCCTGTGTCTGCATTACAGCTGGACTGTACGCTGCTACTGCCTGTGTCTGCATTACAGCTGGACTGTACGCTGCTACTGCCTGTGTCTGCATTACAGCTGGACTGTACGCTGCTACTGCCTGTGTCTGCATTACAGCTGGACTGTACGCTGCTACTGCCTGTGTCTGCATTACAGCTGGACTGTACGCTGCTACTGCCTGTGTCTGCATTACAGCTGGACTGTATGTGTCTTTGCCTTCCTGACCGCCATCTCCCATTCTTAGTGATCGGGCTGTGTGTGGGTAGAGTGCTGATCTTCATCAGAGAGGGCAGGGATTGGGCAGGAGCAGACCACCATCTCCCACACTTTAGTAGTTGGGCTGTGTATGGGTGGAGTCAGGGGCGTAACTAAAAATCACAGGGCCCCATGGCAAAATTTTGTATGGGGCCCTGTGACTTCTAGTTACACCCCTTGCAGAGCCCACCTGAGATCCCACACAGCCCACCTGAGAGTGACCCTGCAGAGCCCACCATAAACTCTCTATTGTGGGCTCTGCAGGATCTCAGGAGCGCTAGTCACACCCCTGTCAGCCCTGATCCGCTGTAAGCCTTTTACACTTCCGGGGCACGCCTGCTCCACAGGTGCCAGGCCTGGACTCTTCCTCTATCGCCGTCGGGCCCTGCCTCCTTCGCTGCCAGTGTCGGGCCCCGGCCTCCTGCACCGCAGCTGCTGGCTGTCACTGACTCGGCAGCGGCTGGGAGGAGGAACGCGCTGCTGCACAGGTTCAGTGATCTGGACAGCGGCACGTTCCTCCTCACACATACCAGTGACAGCCAGCAGCCTACGATGCCATAGGGACCCGCACGGCATCAGGGGGACCCCTTTGTTCCTCATCCTGGCTGGGCCCCACAGTTGCCCCCTGGGTCGCTATGGCAATATTTCTGCCACTGGGTGGAGTGATGCTATACTGTGGATCTGTGGGAGGGCAGGGATTGGGCAGGAGCAGACCGCCATCGCCCACACTTAATGGTCAGGCTGAGTACGGCCGAAGTGTTACTGTAATGCAGATCTCAGGGATTGTGTCTAATGTGTGAATTGTTCTCCCCCAGGGGTGAATATCGGGGACGTCGGATGTTACATCTATGACCCTTCCTCCGACAACACAGAGAGCCGGAGTCAGATGTGAGCGGCACCAGGTACGATTCATCTTCTAAGGCCCGGTTCACACCTGGACGTTTTGTAGCGCGTTCCTACGCTCTGCAAAATGCTCAAACACCGAAATCCCATTATTTCCTATGGGCATGGTTCACACCTGGGCGTATTACAGGCCGTATGAACGCGCTACAAAACTCCCTACGCCCAAAGAAGTACAGGAGCTTCTTTGGGGCGTATTTGCCACGTGTATCCATTGGGATACAGCCAGGTAGCCCTCGGAAACGCTTGTTTGTCGTGCATTTTCTTACCGCTAATCGTGGTAAAAACGTGCGGCACGAAAGGCGCGACAAACGCGCATATTCGATACGCCTGGGTGTGAACCCAGCCTAAGATCTGTGTGCAGCCATACACTTGACGGTTCAGTACACAGTCTTTGGATGCCATAGCTGATCACTGACATCTCCATCCGTCTTCTTTTGCAGATGACCCGAAATGAGAAAACGCTTCTTTGGACTTGTTTAACCCTTCACTGCTGGACTGCAATGCACTACGGGAGCCCCGCCTTATTCTCCTCTAGGGGGCGCTAAACAATGATAGTAAACAAGTGTTATCTCCCCAGCGTATTTATTATTAATAGTATTATAATTCTAATTATTATTGGTGTATATAATGACAGATGCTTCCCCTACTGGAAACGTTTGTAAGTCCCTGGTGACGCAATGTACCCACCTGCTGTGGCTCAGTCCGGCAGTGAGGTCTGGGTGCTGGCGGTTGGGGCACCCTCATTCCAATAGGCAATCTTTAGGGGTTCTTACCCTTTCCCACCCCATCTAAATAGAAATGACGTTTTGGCTTGACATACACTTCAAGTGCAGTCGCAGGGTGACCGTGCATGCACAGGATGATGGAAGGGCTCAGGAGAGAAGCTTTTACTTGCAGCAATGCGCGGGATTTCCCCTTGTTGAAGCAAATCTTCTGGGATTGCTGCAGGCGCTGTCAGTCCAGGACGCAAGCAGTTAATGGTCCCCTGTCAGTGGCTCTCCAGCTCCCTCTGGTGGCTCTTCACATCACCGAACCTGTCTTTGTGATATCAGATTGCAGTGCCACGCTGGCGTTTGGGCACACTGGTACGGCAGGCTTCTTATGCAAAATGGTACAGAGCAGCCAATCAGAGCTGTGTGTATGACAATCTGCTTTGTATGTCTGATGCAATTCAGACCGCTGACCAGTGAGGCCCATGTCACCTGCAATGCAGGCTGCTCATTATCACGGACACTCCGTGCAGCCCTGCTGCTGTCGCTGACCCTATCTCCAACCCTGCCACCATCAATGGCGTGTCGCCCGTCGCTGGCCCTTCCTTCCTGCCCCGTGTCG
>NW_017307387.1:62212-70817 GCF_000935625.1 Nanorana parkeri
CCCGTCGCTGGCCCCTCCTCCCCTCCCCGTGTCATCGCTGGCCTTCCGCCCAGGCCCTACTGCCTTCACTGACACCTCTCCATCAAAACTGACCCTCTGCACAGCTTGTTACAAGAGGAAATGTTTACTGCGATATAAAATGTATAATAAAAGTTCCCCGTTCCATACATCAGGTTCCTGTTTTCTTTTCTGCATTTTATCTTTGGGGGGGGTGGCTGGGTGATGGAGACACTGGGATTCTTGTCTGTGCTCGGACAGGGGTGGGTGGCTACATGGGGTAGGTATGGATGACGGAGCCTCCTTTTTGTGTTATGGATTCAATGGCCTGGTGTCTAAAGGGAACATGAATAACAAGTTCAATGTCTGTGGTATGTCTGTGGCATGCGCACACAGCAAACTCTTTCCCTGAATCTCGCTAATCATACATTGCAGTTCGGTGTGAAATGTACATTCCTGGCTGGTGCGCTAAACATCCAGATAATGCGGCTTTTGTGCATTGTGTTCTGATGAGGTGAACGCTGGAGTGTGTGCTGCCAATACTGCTTCTGAAATACACCAAAAAAAACCCGAATAGCTCACTTTGCAATGATGTGAACCGAACAAAGCTTCAGGCCAACAAACTCCCGTACTGCTGGCGGTATACACGGGTGAAGAATTATCACAGGAAGTTCCACTTCAGGCAGCTGCATATGAAATGTATATATGAAGTGGCTGTGACCACAGAACAGCTGCCATTACGGCTTTTATCCTTTTTTACGGTTTTCAGTTACCAGTCACATAAATTACGTTGCATCGTACCAGTCCTCGGCTCTGGTGGCTGCTTTAGAAACATTTTTGTTGCCAGGGCCAGAAATCCAATGTCCTTGTAGCATTCTGTGCACTGAACCGATATATAAACCAATGTTATCTGCCTTCCCAGCTATCTTCTGTGAGCTACAGAACTCTTCCCCCCTCTGTTATGGAGATGAGTTCTGTCCCAAAGCGATAACAAAGTTCCTTCATAGATAAAGTAAGGTGGGTGAGCGTTGTCTCAATATGTTTTTGGGTTTAGATACTTTAGTGTTATCAATATACACCAAAACATTAGGAAAAAAAATCTCATTAAGCACGTGGCAACTTAGCTGGCACAGTGCATAGCCCTGGTGTGAGTTTTTGTGTAGGCACAGTATATGGGCTGCAGTGTTTGTGAGTCTCTGCACTGTATGTGGGCTGTGGTGTGGTTAAATGTGTCCATGCACTGTAAGCACGTGTCCATGCACCTTAGGTGGGACGCTGTGTGTGAGCAAGTGTCTGTGCAGCTGTGTGTGAGCATGTCCATATACCTTATGTGGGACGTGGTGTGTGATCGTGTCCATGCATCTTAAGTGGGCCACTGTGTGTGTGTGTCCGTACACCGCATGTGAGTATTCCTGTGCACCGTATTCCTGCGGTGTGTGTGTGCGCGCGCCTGTGGACGCACCGTGGGTGGGCAGATGCAAGAAATACTGTGAGAACATGATTGGGAAGTGTGCATACGATCAATCTATCAGTGTATGACACTTAAAGGAGAACTATGGGGTTAAGGCTTTTCCCCATAGTTCTCCTTAGGGTAACGGGAGGACACAAACTAGCGTCCTCCCATCACCCTAGGCTGCTGCTCGCGGTATACTGAGACGCCGCAGCTGAAGCGGATCCCGACAATTATGCCGGGATCCGCCCAGCTGCGTGACTGACAGCTGGCTCTGCCTATCTAGAGGCAGAGCCAGCTGTCCCCTCCCCCGTCTGTTCCGCCAGTCAGCGCTGGTGGATCGGAGGGTGGAATCCAGCCCCTCCCCTGTCACGGCAGAGAGCCGTGACAGGATCGAGAGGTGAGTGAACGCGGTATGTGTTCTCTCACCTCCCGATCTACTGAGCCGACCTGTGACAG
The DNA here is from genome assembly GCF_000935625.1 of Nanorana parkeri. Lineage (NCBI taxonomy): Eukaryota > Metazoa > Chordata > Amphibia > Anura > Dicroglossidae > Nanorana > Nanorana parkeri. The sequence goes on from NW_017307387.1 coordinate 64,119, forward strand.
TCTCATTGTCACAGGTCGGCTAGAACTATGAGGTGAGTGAAAAGCCCCTCCCCCCCCCTCATAGTTCTCATTTTTAAGCTTTCTTAAATCCGGTCGGTCTCTGTGTTCTAGTTGACCCCTCAGTGGAAGCATAGTCTGGGCCAATGTCATTGTTCATCGGCGGGTACACAACTAGGTCTTTTTTTTGGGGGTAGGTCTTATATTTTAGCAATTCCCAAAATAAGTACTAGGTCTTATTATCGGGGTAGGTCTTATTTTTGGGTAAACAGGGTATCTATGAATATCTCGTGTGTACAAACTGAGCTTAAGGAATCAATATTGTTATTTATTCAGCAGAAGGAAAGTGTTCACATTGACAGATCTGGAAGAGTGTGCCGCCCCCCCCCCTCGGGGTCAACCGGTGCTTCTTGGTGGCAGTTCGGTGAGTGGGGTGTCCCCATTCTTCAGCTGCTTGGAGTCCCTGCAGGAAGAGGACAGGAAATGGTCATAACGCACCCGACAGATTTCCAGACAATAGTCTTGATGTGTCTACAGCTAGTGTAAGATTTTTTTTTTATTGACTTAAAGTGAACCTGTCCCCGAGCAGTCAAGCATATTCTGGAAAAGCTGAGCAGAGTTCTCCTTTAGAGTCCAGGGATGCAGGATGTTGTAGTAATCAGAAAACTTTCATTTTTCTAGGTAAAGACCAAACTTAGCCCCTCCCCTCACATTTTTGAGCCTCCCTATTCGTTGGCGTTCTCACCCTTTGCATTAAAGGACCAATATGCAGGTATTGGAAGGGGCCATGCAAACTCAGCTGCCTTATTTCTGCATCTACTGCTGATCGTGTGAACTGTCCATATCTGTGACAGGGTTCCGCTAATGCAGGGATGGCCAAACTCCGGCCCTCCAGCTGTGGTGAGACTACAAATCCCATGAAGCATCTCTCTCCGGGAGTCATGTCTGTGAGAATCTTGCAAAGCCTCATGGGATTCGTAGTTCCACCACAGCTGGAGGGTCGCAGTTTGGCCATCCCTGCTCTAATGTGTTGAAAGTGACCCTTCGCCTGCCGAGGATCCACTTCAAAATTTATGGCAATCGGTGGATTGAAACAAACGTGTTTATCTATGAACTCCAGGTGAGCAAAAAAAAAAAATAGATGAATGTTATGAGACCTCTTCTACCTGCTAGCAGATCACTATCACTTCCTGGGATCCTCACTGGCCATTGGACAAGGATGAGGAGGAGGAGGAGGATGATGATGATTTATTGTCCAGTGACTGGCTGAGAGATGACACAAGAAGCCCCAGCGATGGACCAGGAGATAGGGGTGTCACCAGCCTGCCTGCGCAGTGTGGAAAATGTGGGTGAATCACAAGACTGAATGAACAGAATTACAATGCCTATGGCAGGTTAATCGGCCCCTAAAGACTCGTATATTATTAGACTGTGTATGTAGGTACGTGGTTGAATCTCTCAATTAAATGTTATTTTTCAGCACATGGGTGCCAATCACTGCCTTTTACACCAGTGAGAATGATGCACTCATCCTAGTCCTGTGTGCCCGGGGCTACACCTGCTGATTTTAGGACAGGGCGCATTGGAGGACAGCACGGTGTAGCTCCTGCAAACAATCTTTAGCAAATGATGATGCTATCAGGAATTAATCTATATACACTGTATGACCAGATGTACGTGGACTGCTCTCTGAATGATTTAGCTCAGGGATGGCCAAACTCCAGCCCTCCAGCTGTGGTGGGACTACAATCCCATGAGGCATTGCAAGATTCTCACAGCCACGACTCCCAGAGAGAGATGCATCATGGGATTTGTAGTTTCACTGCAGCTGGAGGGCCGGAGTTTGGCTACTCCTGATGTAGCTGAGTAGTTTCCAGAAAACAGTACTCCTAATACTACAGCATACAAAGACATTTTAAACAATCGTGCTCTACCAACGCTGTGGGAACGGATTGGTGAAGGTCCTTTCCTGTTCCGACATGACTGTCCCCTGTGTACAAAGCCAGCTCGATAAAGACAGGGTGTGACCACTTTGGTGTGGAGGAACGCGAATGCCTGAGCAGAGCCCTGACCCCCAACCCTACTGATCACCTTTGAGGAGTCATTCGTACATTGATTGTGAGCCAGATCTTCCAATCCCACATCAATAGCAGACATCACAGATGGACACAATCTCAGACACCATCCAAACTCTTGTGGAAGCCTTCTCAGAAGAGTGGAGGCTGTTATAGCCACAAGGAGGCCAACTCCATAATGATGGCCATGGGTTTGGCATTGGAGATCCAACAGGAGCATATACCGTGTTTCCCCGAAAATAAGACACAGTCTTATATTTTTTTTTTTGGCGCAAAAAAAACACACTAGGTCTTATTTTCGGGGTAGGTCTTGTATTTTTTTTTTTTAATGTACAACAATCCCCACTTATTCATGTAGAAAAGTCTACATGTATTCATGTACAAAAATATGGTGATCAGGACAATCAGGGGTGCCGTACCTTTCCAAGAACAATTTGCTAACCAATCGCTGGCCAGAATGAGTGAAGAGCAAACTCGCTATGGATTCCTCACAGGCGGAGTGCATTTGGTATGACTCCACCTGTGACAGGAGCCGGCGCTATAGAGGAGGCATCGGCTTATGCAGCTCTGCTCCCTCCGCTGCCGCCTCGCTTCCTCTAGCGCAGGCTTCGTTGGCACCGCTGATTCTCTCCCGCGGCTCTTCAAGTTCCCCCTTATGCCACCACCGGCCCTGGGAATGGTCACAACCAGGTCTTATTTTCGGGGTAGGTCTTATATTTTAGCAATTCCCAAAAATAGTACTAGGTCTTATTTTTGGGGAAACAGGGTAGATGTGATGGTCAGGGGTACACAAAGTTTTGGCCCTATAGTAAAGCTGAGCCTCCAGGGAAATGTCAGGTGGGTACTTGTGACGGGAACATTGTCACGTAGTAGTGATGTGACCGTGCACTTCACATGAATTATTTAATAAATAAGGCCTGTCATAGCCCTTTCCGATACATTGTCTAAAGCATCCAGATATACTGACCACATAGGAGCTCACAGCTGCCACTGTCTAGTTTTAAACCCCTTATGAGGCTGGTGGGTCACCTGGTGGCCCTAAAAACCAGCTTTCGGCCCCAGTTGTCCCTTTTTATGATGGACAAGATGACTCCCCGAACCTCTAAGTTCCACAAAGAGGAAGGGTCTGCCCACCTTTTACTTTCAACATCCTGGATGGTCTCGGGTAAAGGCACATTTATGGTCTCTGGCAGTAGACCGGCCACGAGGCTACAAGCCACAGCGGTGACACAGAATATAGTCTTGGGAAGGAGGTGCCAGATGTCATCCAGAAGGAGCATCAAAGGGGCCACAGAGGCCCCAATTCGTCCCACAAAGGAAGTGTATCCGATGCCGTTCTGCCTGAGGGAGAGAGAGAAAAGAAAAAGGACATGCCACCACAGCGGATCCATCGTCCTGCAGGCCAGCCAATGATCCATACTGTACCTGATCACGGTGGGGTAGAGCTCGGCTGTGTACAGGATGAGCCCCGTGAATGCGGCTTCAGAAAATCCTTTTCCAATAATGGCCACTGCGGTGCGGAACGGCGCCAGTGCTGAGGAGAGAACAGATCATAAGATCCCAACATACAGAAAAGAGATGAGGCACTGGAAGACTTCACTCTTCCTGACCTTGGGTGACAATGCTTACTGTACTTTATCTACAGAAGGAGCCATGGTTGTCACTTAGGCTAAACCGCAAACCTGTGTTCCTTTTTTTTCTTCTCCAATAAATGGTAGTTGATGTGAGAAGTAAAGAAAGACGAGATGCTTTTGCTTCTAGTTCAGCTCACATAAGGTGACAAGGCCACAGTCTGTGGTCCCCAGCACTACTCACATAGCGGGGTCCCAGCAGACACTCCGATGCAAACTCCGGTCATGAGCATGGTGAGGAACAGTGACCAGCGGCGTCCAATGTGGTTCATGAGGAAATACATGGCCAGCTTGCCGGGAAATTCCACCAGGGAGTAGAGGAAATGTGTGAGATAGAGGTCGAATCCAAAGCCAGAAACGCCGAGGATGATGCCATAATACGAGAACGCCACAGCAAACCTGCCGACACGAGAGAGACGAGAGTGACGTGAGACAGCTGAGTGCGCTGACCGACCTTCCCCGAGTGCGCTGACCGACCTTCCCCGAGTGCGCTGACCGACCTTCCCCCGAGTGCGGTACCAAGGAGGCTGATGCTGTGCATATGTTAGAGGCGTTGCCCCGAGGCCATTGAGCACCCATACCCTGCCCCTATGTCCCTTTCTATTACATTGATGTCTTTACCAGCAAAACCCCGCCACTGCCTTCATTCCCATGATTCTGCTCACACAACGTGTGTACGGAAAGAGGTCTTGGGAGATGTACAGGTGAAACTCGAATAATTAGAATATCGTGCAAAGTTCATTTATTTCACTAATGCAACTTAAAAGGTGAAACTAATATATGAGAGAGACTCATTACATGCAAAGCAAGATAATTCAAGCCGTGATTTGTCATCATTGTGATGATTATGGCTTACAGCTCATGAAAACCCCAAATCCACAATCTCAGAAAAGTAGATTATTACATGCAATCAATAAAACAAGGATTGTACATAGAACAATATCGGACCTCTGAAAAGTACAAGCATGCATATGTACTCAGTACTTGGTTTGGGCCTCTTTTGCAGCACTTACTGCAATTACTTTTGCACGATATTCTAATTATTCGAGTTTCACCTGTAGTTCTGGGAGCTTGCCTTTGTCAGTAGGAACTGACCTCCTAGCAGCTGCCTCTATCAGAATTGTTCAAGCTTGGTGATAATGTCCCAAGGTGTAAAAAAAAGAAGCTGTTTCTTTCTACAGGACAAGGTAAAAGAGGATAAAATAATGCTGGGGCGTGATGTACGGGGGGGTCAATTTGGAGGATTAGGGGTATTGCAAATCCTGTTAATTTATATCAGCCAATTATTAATTTAATTTCTGATCGGTAAGTGATATTTAGAGGGCGGTGACTGCGGGGTGCAGCATCAGTTCCTTCGGGGGGTCCCTGGTACAGTAAACCCTCTTATGTATTATGGATGATGAATATGAGTACAATGGGGGTCTCCTCACCACACCAGTCCGGAACACAAAGAGATCCTCCGGAGTCGCGGCGTTCGGAACAGGTCGATGTAGGAATAGGTCTGGGATGAAGGTCCGGCCTCCGCCAGCGCCTGGATGCTCTGCCCAGTAGAGACAAGACGGTTAGTACATCACACCAATATTATCTCACAGGTGGCAGTATCCATGTGACTGGTCACTGTGCACTCTCTCTCTCTTTTTTTTCTCTCCCTAACCCTCTCCTGTATACACATCGCCCAGACCGACTCTTGGCCAGAGCGTCCCTGGTTGCTGACATCTGATGACTTCACTGGTTGCCAGGAGCTGGGTGGGACCCCAGCCAGAGCTTCCCAGGTTGCTAAGAGATGGATGAGAAGATGTGTACGGTCCTTATACATCTCCACGCCCAGTTCTGAGCAACCTGGGTTGCTCTGGCTGGCGTCCAACCCAGATCCTGGCAACCAGTGATGTGATTGGTTGCCAGGAGCTGGGCGGGATGTCAAGGGCGCAATCTAATTGTACAGTTCCCCCGCATTGTGTGACAGACAGACTAAGCAGGAGACATTCCCATTTGCAGGTGTATGAGGCCGTCTACCAACCATTCATGCACAATTTTATGAAGATTCAATTACACAAAATGGGACGGCATTGTGAAGAACATGCCACTGGTTACACAGTCCTCTGGGTCACAGTCCACAGCAGCGGTCACATGATCAGGGCACACTCCACTGTACATTTTATATGATGGATGATGCGGAGTATTGATGAGGATGCGGATTATTGATGAGATCTCCCCAAATTTCCGTGCAAAATTAGCCGTGCCACCAAAATTGCCCTCTAATTGAGCCTTGCAGCACCGCAAGCTGAAATGTAAAAACAAATCTAAGGCAAAATATAAAGCTTCCAGCGATCAGCGGAGGAAAATTATCATTTAGATAAGACCAGGCACTCCTGCCACTTTAAGAATAGGGCAGGTTAATGTTTGCATGTCCATTGTCCCTTCACTCTGTGATACACTATATTGCCAAAAGTATTGGGCCCCTCCCCCTCCAAATCATTGGATTCAGGTGTTCAGCAACATTTCCTTGCTACTAAACATTCCGCGGTCACCTGTTAGCGGTATTATAACAAAGTGGAAGCAACTGGGAACAACAGCAACTCAGCCACGAAGTGGTAGGCCACGTCACATGACAGAGCGGGGTCAGCGCATTCTGAAGCGCACAGTGCGCAGAAGTCGCCAACTGTCTGCAGAGTCAGTAGCTACAGACCTCCAAACTCCATGTGGCCTTCAGATTGGCACAACAACAGTGCGTAGAGAGCTTCATGGAATGGGTTTCCATGGCCGAGCAGCTGCATCCAAGCCGCACATCACCGAGTGCAATGCAAAGCGTGGGATGCCGTGGTGTAAAGCGCGCCGCCACTGGACTCTAGAGAAGTGGAGACGTGTTCTCTGGCGTGACCAATCACGCTTCTCTGTCTGGCAATCTGATGGACGTGTCTGGGAGCCATTGGCTGCCTGTGAATCTTAGGAGAGCTGGACAGGACCTGCAGAGAAGGCAGCTTGGGGCTTTACATGGT